>NW_019416662.1:135418-145831 GCF_000390285.2 Anoplophora glabripennis
AATGGTTGTTAATGCTTTTGTTGTTCTTTGTATTTGTCACATGTTTAATTTGAATTGTATGTAAATAAAGGTTAGGTGTATTTACTCTGCTTTTGTTTTATATAATTAAACCATACATCCCCTCTACAAAGTTAGTAGCCAGCGCCTCCCGGTCAATTAAAAAAATGGATACACACAACGTAGGTAGTCCTTATGACGATCACGTGTTTTTGGCCACAACTACGTTTACTTATTTTTTGATCGAACCTAGGGTTGTTATACTACAAACTATAATTTCGATTATTTTAATATCAAGGGAATATTATTTGTACATATAATACAGGGTCTTCATATATGTTTACAAGTCACTTGACCGTCGAACATCGACAACCAACAATTCATGTTTGGATGGTAATATCAAATGAAAATCCCTAAGCCTCAGTGGAGTGGTTGAAGGGGTTACATGTAACTAAATAGAATATTTTTAAAAACTGATTTACAGGAACTGTCGATATTAAACTTAATGTATATAATTTTGTATTAGATACTTCCGAAACATACTTTTCCATTTAATGCCAGCGAAATCCAGGGCACATTACTAAAAAGTATTCGCCGAATTTAATGAATGGACGAAAAACCGGAGAGTAATGACAATAAATGAAGTAGTCATGCTATCGTATTTTTTAAATTAGAAGAAGAAATATGCAATCTATGTGGTCGAAGTATTCGATGTTGAAGGCTACTATAAAGGTCTACAAAAATATAGATATTGGAAAATATAACAAGCTTACTGCTTATTTGAAGAGTGAATAGAGAGGACACAAAGCAAAAAAAGCTGCAGTATTGAAAAGAGCACATATTGAAGAATTTTTTACTGGGGCTTCCGATAAATAATGTTTAATGATTGAGGTAATATCTCTTTACCTTTTACATGTTGTTAGGTTGAATTATTTTAGGTTGCACTAATAATGGGGGTTTCTGGTGTTTGTCGATAATGCGAATTGACAAATTAAACGTACAGGACGTTGGCAGTTACCTACTTGTTTCAGTACCTGACAGCAAGACGGGCATTTCAAGAAAATTTACAATTATAGAAGACGGATTTTCCGTGAATGCTGTTCAAATATGCAAAAAATATATTTCTCCGCGCCCAATTCGTCTAACACAAGACAGATTTTTTTGAAGATACATCAATCAAAAATGTACTCCTCAGCCTGTTGGAATTGACACATTGGGGAAGGTACCCTCAATAATTGCTTCATTCCTGAATATCGCATATCCAGAAGCATATATTGGCCATTGTATGAGACGACTTCAACAACTTTATTGGCCAATAAAGGTGCTGATCTTACAACCATAAAACGGCATGGTGGATGGAAGAGCTCCTCTGTAGCAGAA
Organism: Anoplophora glabripennis; assembly: GCF_000390285.2. Classification (NCBI taxonomy): domain Eukaryota; kingdom Metazoa; phylum Arthropoda; class Insecta; order Coleoptera; family Cerambycidae; genus Anoplophora; species Anoplophora glabripennis. The sequence continues at coordinate 136,796 of NW_019416662.1, forward strand.
AGTTATGTTGAGGAGTCTACATCTAACAAACTTGATATTGAAAGGAAAATCTAGGGAAAATATAGCTGTTCCTTACAAGAAGAGACATCCGTAACTTGTGCAAATTCTTCACAAACTTCGGCAGAAATGCGTTCCGAAAATGATGGCAACAATGCTACAAGGGTTGTTATTAACAGAGAGGAAGTTAAATCTGATAAAAAACGAAATGTTTATTACTATAAATGTAAATGTTAATGTTAATAAGTAAATAAATTTTTGATTTATTACACCTATATTTATATTTTTTTCGTTATTCTACTATTGAAACAAAGTTATTTTATTCCACTAGTGGATAAATTATTACTTTAGACGGTTCATATGTATGGATAAAAGTCTGATTATGAGGTGATTGTGGATAAACTTTATTAAAACTATCAAACTTCACTTGTTATGAACAAATTGCAAATTTTTACCACGTAAGCAAAAAGAACATGATGTGATCCTATAACAGTTTATTATTTTCTATATTGCCCTTCGCTGCAATATCAAATAAATTTAAACTCATAAATTAGTAAGCTATATTACCATATTTGCGTTAAAAACATTACATATTATGTTCACAATGATGAACTTAACTAGCTATAAACAAATTTACTCTACTGTGCGTACTTTCATACACATTTTGCAGTTGTTGTTCTGTTATATCGTTAATTTCTCTAATAATTGCTGCCTCTAATTCTTCGACGTTGCGCATTTCATCAAAACAAAAAATAATCTAAAGGAGACAGATCCGGTGACCCTGCTGGCCACAACCCTCAACTAATCGGTCGAGGAGCTCGTTAGGAGAAATAGAAAAATAGTTCAAAAGTCCTAGTGTTATTTTGAACTCCATTTTACACTCCCCAGAGGTTAGTAGATACTTACTGAAAGCGAAAGAAAATCTTCCGAATTGTCAGTGAGATACATTAGTTTTGCTCCTATTCCATTAAAATCAGTTCCCAACAGTCACCTGAATTTTTAACCTTACGTAAACGTTTTGTCGGGATACGCATGCGTCTGACTATTGGAAACTGTTTTGGACTGTCCTAGGAACAAAGCTATTGTGAAGAGTGTTTTAATAATATTCGAGAATTTATATACTACTTATTTCAAAGATTTCAAAAGTATAAGCAAAATTAACTTTGTTAAAAACCTAACACTTACTTATCTTTGTAGTGCAAGGAATTGTTAATAATTATTTTAGAATGTGTGACAAAGTACACAAAAAGGAAAAACTACCTATAGATATCAAAGAAAATTCAAAATGGTCAGTTTTAACAATTTAACTTTAATTAGACGGATGTAATTTTATTTTATTAAATACACTGTTCAACAGGTACTACCCAATTATAGAATAGGGATTTTAAAGACAATAATAAAATAAGTACATTAATTACAAACAAAATTAAAAGGAACAAACACAAAAAATACAAATACATCATAAAAAAGAAGGAAATAAATAAAATCTATACACTAAATAATACACATAATACACAAATAAATAATACACATAAATGAAGATTAAAATTATATATTTGAAACTACCAGACGTTAAAAATAAAGTTTTTTTAAGTCATTAAGGCTGCAGTTAAAGTTATCTAAAGATTTTTTATTACAGTTGTTACTGATTTCATAAAGTGGTAAATGATTGAGTACATTAGTACGAGGAGTTGGTAAATAAAATGTTTCGTTTTCTCTAGAGCTAAGTCTAGGTATAGAAAATGATAATTTGGTTATAAATTCCTGGCAGTCAGCCAAATTACGTAAAATTTTAAAAAGAAAGACTTGGAAAAGTATTTCCGTCAAGTTTCAAGGCTAATAAAGGAATGTCTACTCAAAAGGTCCTCATGCGGATATCCGATATGTGGATACTAGCCATCAGACTTAAAAGTTAAAAATTTTAAAAATCGACATTGAATCGATTCCAGTTTATTAATGTGGACACCACTATGCGGAAACCATACGGGAGAGGCATATTCAAGTTTCTATCTAACGTAACTAAAGTAAAGGAGCTTTATGACATCTAAGCTTGAAAAATCACGACAGTTGCGAACTATAAATCCATACGCTTTATTAGATTCGGAGACAGCGGTATCAATATGATTATTAAATGAAATTTTTTCATCAAATACAACGCCCAGGTCTCGAAATGTTTTCGGTCTTGACAAAACGTCATTATCAATGCTGTAATTAAACATAAGGAGAAGGACATGATAATACATTTTTCCACATTTAACATTAGTCTGTTATTATTACACCAAGATTGTATATTTAGTAAGTTTCGTTGAAGTTGAATACAGTAATTAATGTTGCGAATTGAGTTGTATATTTTCACATCATCGGCATAAAGAAGAAAATTTACATCTAAGTTGTTAACTAAATCGTTGATGAATACAATGAATAGTAAAGGTACAACTATGGAACCTTGAGGAACTCCTGATGTAGCGACATACTCAACCGATTTATACCCATTATAAACAATATACTGTTTTCTGTTGTCTAAATATGATTTAAAGAAATTCAATAAGGCCCCTGATACGCCAAACATATCAACCTTCTGGAGTAAAATTGAGTGATCAAGCCTATCAAACGCCTTGGTGTAGTCCGTATATATAACATTAGTTTGTAAGTTGTTGTCTATAGAATCGACAATAAATTGTGTAACACAGATCAAGTTAGTGACAGTAGAACGTCCTTTCATAAAACCATGCAGACAAGGTGTTATCATATTAGAGATGCTATAGTAAATATAGTCATGAAGTAATATTTCAAAAACTTTACAAAAATTACATATAATGGAGATAAGACGAAAACTGCACACACTTTTGAACGCTTCCACAAATCAGGTAACCGACACTCAGTTAGGCATAAGTTGAATAATTTTTTAAGGGACGGGAAAAAATCTGAGCACAGTCTCTTATCAGAAATGCGGGAACTCCATCCGGACCAGTAGTCATTTTGGGTTTAATTCTTTTTAAAGCTGAAAGAAATTCGGTTTCAGTGAAGTCGTGAATATGTATGATATTATTAATGTTATTGCTGGAATATGAATTATTGCTGTTAGAAGTTGACGGTAAATAAAATTTAGAGAAGAAATCTGCAAATGCATCAATAATATCATTTGCATTATCAATATGACGCCCATTGTATTGCATAGACTGGGATATATTGGTAGAACCCTTTTTACTATTAATAAATGCCCAAAATTTATTAGGGTTATTCCTAATAGATGCCTCCACATCCCTGATAAATGCCCGGTAACAAAATTATATTGCGCTAAGTCAAATATATTTATTAAATTATTAAGGCTTAACATATGACGACTTACCTGATGAGTTTCCGCAAGTATAGAATAATCAGGATCATATTAGAATTGCATAGATAATTTAGAGACTCGATGATTTCAAAAAGATATTCATAATCTGCAACAGGAGTTCTCGGCGGAATATAAAGAAGTATTATATATAATGACGAAAAATCATACATTGCTTTATGTAATGAGAAATGTGGTGAAACGAACACGACGTCTCCATTGTTTTATTGATTCACTTGGTGATCCTTCTGGCAACGGGTCAGTAAATATAATTATTTCCCAGTTTAACATCCACCCAGCATTTCTTTCTAAAAGCCTTTTACAATTACGGTAAACGACGCAATCATATTTCGTCCAAAAAGTTGTCTCGTTTATTTTATAAAAGGGAAATGTTATAGTGCGGTAGCGGCCTTGTAACAGACTACCTAAGATAAATGACGTATGAAGATTTGCGAACTAATTACTTACCCTTCAAGGCAGGGCTTTTATTCTCGCTCACCGAAGCCTAGGTATCACTGCCCCATTTTATTTTTTATATATAACCGATATGTGAGGCAATTTAGGAGATCTGCCCGCAGACTTCGGCATCAAAAATGAAAAATAGTCAGACGGGTTTATCTAATCAAGGCAATTCCAGTAAAAATAAGGCATCATTCATCATTTACTGCCGTACATTCATGAGAAAACTTGCTTTGAATAAAAAGGACTTTTTTGTGGACTTTTAAAATTGTCCGGTAAATAATTACACAGTCACACACAAAAAAGTTGTCTGTACTTTTCATGCGACATATGTTATCCACAGTATTTTTGCCTCCTGATCACGAATTCGGTATCAGAATTGAGCTATCACATCACAGGAATCTCCTAACCTCAAAAAAAAGGTCAAAAATAGCAAAATTCACGAAAAAGTGCTAGAAAAAGTAGAAAAAATTATTTTTCTATATTCAAATGTTCATTTATATGGTTAAGACCCCGCCGAACGTGAAACCGCGGTCGGAATTGTTGGTTCTTTTTCTAACCTAAAAAAACGGGTCAATTAAGGTCAGACATCACGAATTTTCAAAAAATAACAGATTCGCACTAAATTTGGTATACGAGAGTCTTCGGGGTCCCTGATTACGGAACCGAGGTCAATTATGCAAAATTCAAGATGGCGGATCCAAGATGGCCGACCAAATTTTAAAAAAATAAGATATTCGCGCCAAATTTGGTATACGGGGGTTTTCGGGGCCACAGATCACGAATCCGAGGTTAGATTTACAAAATTCGTTTTTAAAATTTAATCGGTTACCTATGTACCTACTTTAAGAAGGTTAAAACATGATTGGGTACTCATGTTATAGAGTAAACAAAAATATTACAAAATGAATTTCGCAATTCTGACCTCGAATTCGTAATCAGCGCCCCGAAATTTGACGCGAATGTGTTATTTTCTTAAAATTTGGTTGGCCACCTTGGATCCGCCATCTTGAATTTTGCAAAATTGACCTCGGATCCGTGATCAGCGCCCCAGAAAACCCGCGTATACCAAATTTAGAGCGAATGGGTTATTTTTTGAAAATTTGGTCGGCCATTTTGGATCCGCTATCTTGAATTTTGCAAAATTGACCTCGGATCCGTGATCAGCGACCCCGAAAACCCCCGTATACCAAACTTGGCGCGAATCTGTTATTTTTTGAAAATTCGTGATATCTGACCTTAATTCGTGATCAGGAGGCAAAAATACTACGGTTAACATATGTCGCATGAAAAGTACAGACAACTTTTTTTTTGTGTGGTTGTGTTATTTATAATTTCTTTAATTTGTTAAAAAATTACTGACAAATATCGTCAACCCGTACAAATGTTCTGACTGAGATAAAACGTGAATAAAAAGGAGATTTGTGTTTAATAACAATTTTTGAGCCAATACATTACTTAAAAAATTGAAGAATTCAGGAAATTGTCACAAGTTTTTAATGTCAATATCTCTATCCAGTTAGAAACCTCGAAAAGTTAAAGAAAAAGTGAAGAACTAATAATAATACTTTAATGTTTGTATTATAAATAAATAACATAAATAATATTCAATAATAGGAAAATAGCAACATATCTGAATCGATATCATTCAAAAAGAGGTTCTTTTTAAGTGAATTTTAAAGTTAATGCAAAATAATTTTTAATATTTTCTAGATTTTTTAATGATGTGGTTTGATAAAATACGACATTTTAGCTTGAGGGTAGCCCACTCCTTTGTTATAGCAAAAACTTTTACTAATCCCTAAATTGGCAGAAGACAAGATGCGTCTATTCAATGGCCAAGTCGTTACCCAGACCTCAACCTGGTGGACTTTTTTGTATAGGTTTATGACAGATTTAATTTATAAGGTTCCAATAGGAGTCACAAAGAGCTTCATGCTGAAACCATATATTTTTCAGCACATTCAATAACTTCATTAGCGAAGGTAGAGAAAGTTTTTTTAATGGTAGGTAGAATGTATTATTGAAACTAGTGGGGTAAGTGTTATCTGCTAAATTTAATTGTTATAGGTGTTTTTGTTAGGTAAAAGGTTCACTCTTCATTTTATTTGAGAAGTTGAGGATAGAATCTTAAAAATCTATACATTTAGTCCAATTTTTACTGTCCTTTTAAAAAGACAATAGGCATTAGGGGTATAATGTATTTCTATTTTAGGGGTCTCACGTTAGTGATCTTTTGGGAAGTTTGGAAGATGACCACTCATTACCTTCGGAAATAAATATTGCTTTGTTGTCTCCCATAAACTCAGATGAAGATTTGACAGACGAATATTCTGGAGATGAAGATTACTTGAACATAAATAACTTGCCCGGTTCTCAAATTTAACCGTACCGTACTGCGATTAGAGGGAAAAAATTGTATATATTGTCTTGATATTGCTGAACAAAATGCCTGGCTCCAAGGAGGCAGCATGGATCATTTAAATTTTCGAAGGACAATAGTTGAGACTAGAAAAATACCAAATCAGTGGAAGAAAGCGAGGAAGGCCTAGCTCGTTGGAACATTTAGTCACGATTGGATAACAAAGACCATTATTGTCTTGCAATCAAAACAAACGCGTTGCAAAATTTGTCATAAAAAAGTCCAGCGAAAATGCATGAATGCGATGTAGCTTTACAAGTAGATTGTTTTGTAATATACCATAATAATTAGAATTTCCTCTCTCTCAAATGTAGATTTTTTTAAAATTTTACAATTTGTTATGTTATTTTAAAATGTTTGTTAAAAAATAAAAAATATATTTTTTAGTGGTTTGTATGCCTATTGTCCTTTTAAAAGGACGGAACTTTTTAAGAAAACCAATGTGCAAGAATTTTTTTAAAGATTTTTTATGTAATATAGAACCTAAAATTAAACATATTATATAGTTTTATTTTAATTTTCAAAAAAAATAATTCAGGCATATCTGGGATTTGTGTAAAACGCTTAATTATATCGTTGTGTTTTTTTAACAGTTGTATTGTTGTTCAGAAATGATTTTAAATTGGATTTTACATCGACCATGAAAAAACAAAGAATAGTTTCAGTAAAATTTTTATTGTTTATTTTGATGAGAACATAGCTCAGTTTTATGGCAATATTGCTATTATAATTTGTAGGTTTGTATCTATCATATTCTATGTATTTCTTCTAAGTTTAGAGCCTATTCTTAAAAAACACTACACGTTTGAGATTTTTCAATAGAATTGAGTTGTTGCTCTTGTTGCTCTTGGAAGAGCAGAGTGCCTTTTTTGACATCGGATTTAAGTTGAGCACCCAAATATACATAGGAAAACACACCTTACACTTTGTTCAATATGTATAATAATTGTATTTTTGCCCTTCTTTGCCCTAAAAAGGCCGTCCGTCAAGTTTGGACATCAGATTCGTGACCAGATTCAAAAATATATAGGAAATCAGTCAACTAGGTTAAAATCGGGATAGAATCGGCATTCTTCATATTTACGAAAGGTAGTATTGAGATAATTGCATATTCAATATAGAAGAGATTTGTCAAAGCGATTACAAAAAATATAAACTATAACACTTTACTCTACAAACTTAATCTGATTTAAAAATAAAAAAAATGTTTTTTTGTCAACAACAATAAATAAACTTCGGCAATCTGTAAAACTCTTCGGACTTTAATACTGTTCAGAAAAAAATCGTATTTTGTATCGATATCGTAATACTACTTTATAATATTTGTTCATTATTATATCTTTTATAGAATACCTACTTAATAAGCGCTATAAATAAAAACATTGAAATCCAAACACGAGAGTAAAGATCATCTGTTTCTTTTTAAATTACTTTACTGTTTTATTAAATAAAACGTTTATCTTAATTCCCACAATTAACATAGGAAACAGACTATATCCAATAAATATTATTTCGATATCTAATTATTGCAGGGATTAGAAAATTAAAATTCACAATAAGCTGCGTGACACACAGTATTTTTAAATGTAGACACCGTTTAGAGTTTAGAAATAGCCACGTTTTCGCAAACATGTTCGTACACAAAATTGTTGCTTTGCTTCTCCTGATGCTAAACTCAGGTAGGACTTTCATTATAATTTTTATTGTTGCACTGGTTAACCATAAAACATTGTCAATATTTGATGACCATAAACATTATCTTGAAGTTTATAATTTAAGAATATTATGAAGCATTATAGCATTAACTCTTTGTAAATGTTCTGTTTTTGTAAAATTTTACAAAAAATTTAAACTTTATATACGATCAATAAGTAATATATTTAAGTGTTTTTTCTTTAACTCTTTCATCCACATTTCATTAAATTTTAATTGCTCAAGAATTATTTTTGCTATTTTAATTTATTTTCGAACTTTAATCAAGTTTAATCAAAAATGTTTGTAGATGCTTATTTTAAGTTACAGAAATGGTTAAATGGGCAAAAATGTGCAGAATTTTATGGTGATCACAGATTCGTTTTTAAATATAGTAAATTCCGAATATGTAGTTCCGAAAATATTCAAGGAAACCCGATTTTATGCTATTTCTTTTTTGGTCACATTTCACTAGCTTTTCAAAATTTTAGGTCCAAAACAATGTATAATTTATGGGGTTTTCATAAATAAATAACCAGGACATTAAACATAATTATAATTTTAATAAAAAAGTGATATGTATCAAACTTTTTTGGAAAAATATTTTTTCTTTAATCAATATTTTTCATTTGTAAAATCTAGTAGCGAAAAGCAACGGTAAAAACCTTTATCTGAATTGTAAGTATTGTAAACTCAACTTCATTAATAGCGTTCTGCCAGTTTGACTTAGGCCCGGTACTTTGAGTCTGGTGTTAATTAAGGACGTTCGATACACCTCTTCCGGGGCGGGTGGTGCGGAGAGTATGCCTATGTTTATACATGGGAGTCTTGTTGCAGTACCAACTTTACATAAATTAATTTCAGCGAACTAAGTATGCTATTTAGAATGAAATTTATACAACACATATTAGCTTGCATATTTTTTTCGTGTTTAATACACGTCAGTTCACTTTTTATTTGAATAAAAGCGTCTATTTATTCATTATGAGCTTGTAAAATTATGGATGAAATCTGGCAACATTGCCATGGCGTGGTGGTAAAAGTTGGGTCAACTGTCATTACTGTCAACTTTGCGCGAATTCCGTAAACATGAATGAACAACCAAGGTACAAAGGAAAAGTAATGACTGAAA
>NW_019416662.1:145859-152002 GCF_000390285.2 Anoplophora glabripennis
CACTGCTCTCTCAATAGATCTAATCGAAACTCTTCGATATTATTAAAGCTTCTCCGAAAGTGAGAGGCCGGAAAAGGCTCCTCATCTCGCCCGTAATCAATCTGAAACAGCACCGTTCTATGGTCAGATACATCATTGTCAACTACAGCTGTAAGACTATTCCGTATCATATTTGTGAAAACATGGTCAATTATGGTTGAGCTGGAGTGTGTAACCCGAGTTGGCCACCATACCATCGGAACCAAATCGAAACCAGATAAAATGTGACACAAATTTCTAAAAACATTTATATTCCGACAAGTCTCAGACGAATCCAAATTAAAATCCCCAGTTAAAATTATATTAGCATTAGGCACAAATATAAAATCCAACACCTTAAAAATATTTTCAAAAAATAAATTTAAGTCTCCACTAGGAGATCTGTAACAATTTAAAACAATTGTGTGCATGGTGTTTACTTTCCAAGACACAGCACATATTTCTAAATGTTTATCCTTACAGAATTTATCAAGATTAATTGTTTTTACATTAATATTAGTTTTAGTGTAAATAGCAACGCCGCCCTTGTCATAAACACTTCTACAATAGAAACCAGACAATTTAAAACCACTAATATGCTTAGTATGAATAGAAGCAACTCTTGCATGAGTTTCAGTCAGACATAGAAAGTTTAAATTACTATAATTACAGACATCAACCTCAATTAAATTAATTGCATCTTGATTAAGACTTTGTACATTTAACAATAAGATGTCTGGGTTAAACATCATTTTTCGGGAACAGTTTTCTTTCGAAACTGAAAAAACCTATTCACACACGCTCCCTCAGGCCAAACCTTAGGATCCATCGCTATCTTGAAGTTGTCCTCAAACATAGTCACCTTGAAGGAAGAGTATAGATCTGGGTACTTGGATGTCATAGACTCACAGATCACTTCAGGAAAAGTGTTCTTTAGTAAATTTTGTAGGTCCACGGCTGTAGTATGAACATCAATTCTATACACATGTAACGCTACTAACTTTCGCACACCCTTGATGGATGCTTCTTTATTATTCCCTATCACCGTTGCATTACGGTTACGTCCTCTCCGATGAATCACTGGTTTCCATTTATTATCATTTTCAGATAAATTTACTTCATGAGAGACTAAGGTTGTTCTTGTATCTGAGCCAGGCATATGCTGATTGGTTAACATAGTGCCTTCAGATTCTATATCTCTTGTAAGATTAATTATTTCCTTACATTTTAGTTCACTTTGTACCATCATAATATCAGCTGATAATTGTTTACCAACAGAACTATCAATTTTCTGTTTACTAGTTTTTGTTTCATATCTACGTCCAGTCTCTGTTTTTGCGCCAAGTGATTTTTGTTGCTTTATCTTTCCATTCTTATCCATTTTTTGCGGGTCCTCAGTCTCCTTATTCGAAACTAATGACAATTTATTTATAAGGTCAATCTGACTTGTTAATAACTTTATTTTATCACGTAGCTCAGTAATTATTATATCCTTTTGTTTAATAACGTAGGAAAAAATGTGTACATCAATCTTTTTATCCACGTTAGCAACATTTTCCATAGCTTTATAAAAAGCCGTGTCTTGTTCTAGACTAGTCATTGCGTCGGCCTCACCACTATCACAACAAATAATGGTATTTTTGTCATCGGTGCACTGAATATTGGTCCACAACTTTGCACAACTCATATGAAATAAATTTCCACAGTTTTTGCATTTCACACCGTTTAATACCTTCGATTTACACCGTTTACAAGTCGGAGCAATCGAACACACGTCCGACCCAGACGCCATCGTGAATGTCCAATAATGGCAGATAATAGATGATGCAACAAATAGCCACTTACTCTTAGCTTTCATTTTTTCCACAATGTCCACTTTTAGAAATAAACGTTTAAAACGAAATTGTAAAACCTTTTACAAGCAGATCTATCGGGAAGTCTGTTGTTACAAAAAAGTTTACATCGTATCAATGCGATAAGTCAGTGGATGTTCAAAAATATATTCTATTTCTGCCAATCGACTTTTAGCATCTCAATTTATTTATTCTTATGCAAACAAAAAGAGCTATTGCAACTGATTTTTCAAAGAAAACGGCTTTTGTTTTTATTATAAATGCTTATTAACTAAAACTTTATAGCCATGGATTCACGGATCTTACATTTACATTAAGAAATTGTGAAAACCATTACTTATTCAATATGGTGTCATTAAAAGAAGCTCGTACGTATGATGGATTACCCCAGTAGTGGCTGGATAAATATGCATCCGCGCTTTAGTGTCAGTGGCAACAAAGGATGTTGACAAGGATGTTAAATGCGTTCAGTATGGTAAAATTGAAAAAAGTGGTAAGGGCATAATATATATAAAATGTTAAGATGCTGCTAATAAATTAGTTCTAGATTTATTTTTATCATGTATTAGAAAAATATTAATATCCTCAGATCTTTAAAATTGTTTTAAAAACTATGTTATAAAGAAACTAATAGGTACTGAAATTTAAAATGATACGATCCACTTCCGTAATGATTAATACATTTTTTGTAAGATATTTGATTGCATAGGATGTTTCAGATTCATGTACCGTTATCCTAGGCTTAATAAAACATCAAAAGATAAAAATATTCCTTCCTGTTGCTTATAAGATACATCTAAATCATTATTATTATTTTAAAAAATCATTATATTTATTTTCCCAATACTTCCAAAGGTAATGAATTTGGTCAGCATGTATTTTGAAAGGTTCTAAATGACTTTAATTACTATTTAAACAAGAGAGTTTTTTTGTTACAAACAAAAAAATTTTGTAATCACAACTTTTTTAAGTTCTAATTTATTTGATCCTTAGTACGATGTTCTCATTTTTATTTGACAAACCGTTTGATTTTCGAGGAAATACTCAAAGTTTGGTGAGGATCTGCCAGATATTCTCTAAATTTTTTCTCTTTTAGTATTTGATTTTTACGGACTACAAAACAGTAGTAGTAAAATAATTGCTGTCCACATCTCTGCAACGACTGTTTTTTTATTCATAAAATGAATTCTTTCTAAAGAAATAAAGCATAAAGAATTGTCTTTTAGTTACGCCCTTCAATATCACACACTTCAATAAGTTGTTTCGAAAGTAAATCTGTTTGCATGATCAGCATTAATTATGGTGCTTCATTTTGTTATAATTAGTTCTGACAGTTTATTTTTCTTTGTTTATATGATTAAACAGCTAGATATTTTATCTTATTTATTTTTTATTATTTAACTTCTATTAATGTCTGTAGCCAACAAGTAACTGAGATTATAAAGTAATTTCAGACACATCTTTCACAATTTAGTAAAATAATCACAGACTTTCTTAATTCTCCCTTAAATATGACATCTCTAGCTATGGAAGCAGATATGGGGGTGTAAGGTACAAAATGTCAAAAAAAAGTACTAAAAGGTATAAGCAACCTGACGATATCTTGATGACGGCGGAAAGCTTTCAAATGAATGTAAAGCATATTATTTTTTTATTTTGTACAGATAGGTGTTTTAGAAAGAGGTGAAAATTACTTTCTCTTTGGTATTTATTTCAAGTTGTAGAATTATAACAATAACTGGCATTACAAATTAGTGTATGTACCTACAGGGTGTTTTTAAGTTCACCATGACTTCAGAGGCATGTTCCTTGAATTATTTTAGCCAAAAAATTTCTAATGAACCAGAGGTCTAATATGGCTGGTTTTCGAGGTATAAAGTCAGATCTATCAACCATTGGCGGAGATATTGGGAAACACTCACTAAAAATTCTAAAATTTCGATTGAAAATTTTGGAAATTGATCGGATGCATTGAATGAAGATTAGCATCTCTAACAAAAAAATGTTTTTTTTATTATTTTCAGAAAATGAGTAATTTTGAGGTAGTAGAAATTATTCGCCCACTTGAAGAATGCGCGATCGGGCAAACGGCTTATAGCACAGTTGCACTAGGCGACTGGGCAATAAATCTCAGTTGTTGACAAGTGGTTGACAAATTGCCTAGCAATGCAATGCAGCAATGCGGAATTTGGTGTGTTACAGGTAATTTTAATTTATTATAGGCACCTTCTATTAATCATTCATATTACAATTGCGAAAGGAAGAAATAAGAGGGATATTTTGTTTACTAATATTATTACGTGGCACTTTGAAGAACTTTTAAAACGGAACAAAACGAAATTTACCATCAATATAATAAAATTGTTGGAGGACATATAATTAAAATATGTCGTTGACCAAATGAACATACAGCGTGGTAAAAAAGTTCTGCATAAAATTCATATTTTCGTTAAACAATTTTTTTTTCGAAAAACGGTGAGACCCGTCGATTTTTATTTGATCCAGGGCACCTTGTTATGTGGAAAAATTTTTTTTTCGATAATCCACTTACGGCAGCGATGACATATATATTTTTTAAATGACAACGCATATTTTTTTCGTTCGAAATTGATGACAGTGATAATTATCTAAACAACGGTGTGANCAAATGTAGATTTTTTTAAAATTTTACAATTTGTTATGTTATTTTAAAATGTTTGTTAAAAAATAAAAAATATATTTTTTAGTGGTTTGTATGCCTACTGTCCTTTTAAAAGGACGGAACTTTTTAAGGACACCAATGTGCAAGAATTTTTTTAAAGATTTTTTATGTAATATGAATTTAAAATTAAACATATTATTTAATTTTTATTTTAATTTTCGAAAAAAATTATAATTCAGGCATATATGGGTTAATAATAGACATATTCAATAATCACGAACGTCGAAACTGTGCTTAAAAACAGTAATAATCAAAATTGTTAAAACTTATTAGGAACCCCTGGAATCGTCTTCGATTTACATGCTACAGAAGAAGATGTGAATAGTTGTAGCCGTATATGGCGTGTTATTCGCTTTTTGTACTGTTTTTGTAGTAAACAGAAAATATATTCTATGGAATTTAGAGTTCATTATGGCAACGTGAGTTATGGTACGGCAAAGTACTCACAAAAATGCTGAGCTGCCGCAGATAATGCATTTATTTTCCTCTAAGACATGTGTACACATATATAGGAATAGTCAATATTACTTAACCTAAGATGACAGAAATTCATCTACAGAATAAATAGACCTGTCCACTAAAAATAACTTTAATTTACATTTAAAACTTTTAAAAAACTGGATTCGCTTTAGTTCCTCTGGCAGATGATTGAAAAGCTTCAAACCAAGATAGTTAGGGGAATTTCGTGATATATTAGATTTATATAGGGGCATCCGAAAGTCACTATTTTGACGCGTATTAATTGAGTGAATGTCCCTGTTCATTTTGAATGTTGCTCGATTTTTAAAAATATATATGCACAGTTCAAAAATTAATAATCCTGAAAGAGTTAACACACCAAATTCCCTAAACAAAGCTTTGCACGTGTGATAACTTGGAATACCCGCAATACATCTCAATATCCGTTTCTGGGCAATAAATACACCAGGTGATAGGGTAGTATCCCCCCAAAAACATACACCGTATCTCAAACGGGAGTCAACTTGAGCGTAATACAAATTCATAAGCTGATGCTTCGTCAGAACTGATTTCAAGTTTCTAAACAAGTAACACAGAGAATTTAATTTTGCTATTAGGCTGGTGCAGTGCTCTTTCCAATTTAGGCACTCGTCCAATGTGAAACCTAGAAAATTGACGGTTGTTATAGTATCAGACAATGGAGAATTGTATACCTGAACATTTAGTTTAGAACATTCTTTCTGATAATTATGAAATCTAATGTAAGATGTTTTTGAGGGATTAAAATATAATGAGTGAGAGCCACACCAATTGCTAACATTATTTAGGACCGAGTTGCATTTGAGTGCCAGTGCATCATCAGTTTTATCAGATACAATTAGCGACGTATCGTCAGCATACATAACTGGGAATGCAGCGGAGATTAAGCTATCAAGTTCACTCGTGTACAACACAAATAATACAGGTCCCAATATCGAGCCCTGTGGCACACCCATACCCACTTCCTTGTATCCTGAATTTATTCTTTGAACGGTACCAACTGAGGAACAAGAAATGCTTACATATTGTGTTCTATTTTTGAGAAATGAAGAAATCCATTCATAGGCCACCCC
>NW_019416662.1:160690-198323 GCF_000390285.2 Anoplophora glabripennis
AAGACATCGAAATTTTCACACCGTTGTTTAGATAATTATCACTGTCATCAATTTCGAACGAAAAAAATATGCGCTGTCATTTAAAAAAAAATTATGTCTTCGCTGCCGTAAGTGGATTATCGAAAAAAAAATTTTTCCACATAACAAGGTGCCCTGGATCAAATAAAAATTGACGGGTCTCACCGTTTTTCGAAAAAAAAATTGTTTAAAAAAATTTTAATAATTACTTGTAATTAGTTTACGTCTTATCAATTACACATCTTCAGAAATATTTGAGTAGGTATATGTGAATTATTTTTCTAATTTCAATACTCTGCTAAATCTTGAAGAAAGTGTGTTATGATGAACTATTTTTCTTAAAACGAAATTTTTTTGTCTTTTGCTAACAATAATAGTTGACTTCAAAATCTTGGCTCGCCCCGTATTGACCGGGAAACAATGAAGAGCGTCGCCTCTAGACAAATGTAATGTAATCCTCAGCACATAATGCTGTTTGCTGTTAAGGATAATTCAACGTCAAGGCAGAATTTTCTGCGAGGATATCGGTTTCAGTACGTCAAGCGACGGACAAAAAGCCAATCGATGGGATGATATAGTTTTACGACGACATCAACTATTTTCGTTTCTCGATAGATAAGGTGAGTAAACTTTTCTAATTAGGCATGATTTAATGCTGACCGCTGCAGAGGTAGGGCAAGGAAATGGGCACGGCTGTCAATCGGACTCCCGCCGCTTTCTGTTAGGCTGTATTGAATTATTGATGGGTATTTGTACGGAAAAGGGAAGGCGTCTAAATTTGGATTAACGATTTTTTGTGTGAAATATCGGTACACCTAATAGGCCAGTTACCAGTCGGCCTGTGGAAAGCACTTCGTTATTTTGACGTGACAGTTATGGCTATGATTTTGTCATCGTCAAGTAACGTAGGTTTTTTATAGTTCCTAATGTTTCACCAACTTTGTTGACAAACGGCGGGGTCGTTTCCATAAGTTAAATTATTCAGGGTATTTCATTAGAATAAGAACACAGTTTTCGTGACGTTATGTGTTTATTATTAATATCTAAATATCGCCCTACAAAACCAACGCGGTTTCTTGTGAAATTTGATATTACGGGAATGTCAAAACCGAAAGTTTAAATTATAAAAACAAACTACATACATGCCTAAGATAAAAGAAAATGGAATTAAGAAACACACACGTAGAATAATATATTATCAATAAAAGGATATAATTTGCCCACACTCCACAAGTAAGAAATAACAAACAAGCTTTATCTCACAACAAAGTGCACAAGATTTGAATCAAAATTTCACAAAGATCTTGAATAAAAAAATTCCCTCCATCACAGAACGTTCGATATTATAAATTTCAAATTTTTTGAATACACCATGTTTCAAGTATAGTTTTCATGTTAAAAAGGTTAATCTGGATATCCCTACAAAATTTCAGTATAGAATACTCATTAGGTGGCGGTAAAGCTAAAAAACATAAATATTAAAGATAAACAAATTTGTTAACGGTGACTTGTAAAATTATGAAATTTTTCAATAAGAAGAAAATAATTTGGAAATGTAAAATGTTTTGTTAAAAAATAGTTAAAATGACTGTGTTTATGTGAATAATATAATAGTAGAGTGTTTAGTTCGTAAGATTTTAAAGTGAAAATTTTATGGGTTTCAAGAAAAATCGTATTAACTGACACAAGATTTTAACAGTGTTCATATGAAAATAATCAAAAAGTCAGTAATAAGCAATGAATTTAACTTGTCAGTTAGTAATAAAATTATTTTATTTCAACAATTGCCTCTGATTATTGTTGAAAATGGCTGGAAAATTTACATTTAGCGGACAAGTTGATATGCTACTTGTGCTGGGTTTCTGCGAAGGAAATTATAGAAGTGTGGAAGAATATCGTAGGAGATTTCCTAATCGTGTGGTTCCTCATAGAGAAACATTTTTTAATGTTGAAAGACGAGCTCGAGGGGCAGGAAAGTTTTTCAGCAACATCCGAGAACGTCCTAATGTAATAGGGGTACAATATGAAGAAATTATTTTGCAAACAATTGAAGATGAACCGCAAGTAAGTACCTACTAGACGTTTATCTCGACAGACTGGGTTATCAAGAACTTCTGTAAACCGAATTCTTAAACGTAATCTACTGCATCCATATCTTGTCCAAAAAGTGTAAGAGTTGTTGCCTCAAGATTTGGATCGACGAGTGACGTTTTGCGAGTTTGTTTGGCATCGGGATATTAATTTTCACAAGAAAATTCTTTTTACTGATGAGGCTTGTTTTACTCGCCGAGGAATTACAAATGTGCATAACTTTCATGAATATTGCGATATAAACTCTTATGCAATAACTCCTCGACATTTTCAATGCGAGCTTAAGGGGCCCGTATTATTGATCGTTAATTGATTGGACTAGTTATTTTGCCAAATCGACTAAATGGCGAAAGTTATTTCGAATTTCTACAAAATAGCCTCCATGATTTAATGGAAGATTTACCGTTGCAACTTACAATTAGACTGGAGCTTTGGTTTATGCATGATGGGACACCGCCTTATTTTAGTGCTACTGTTTTTTGAACCTTAAGTTGTCAAATAAATGGATAGGACGAGGAGATAATTGTCCTCAAAATTGGCCACCACGATCACCAGACCTCAATAAATGTGATTATTCTTCGCCAGTTGAATCTCGAGAAAATTTGTGAAATCGTATTAAAAATAAATGTAACCTTACAACAAACGATCATCATTTGTTAGACAGAGTAAACTGCAATTTTCGGCGAAGAATAAATTTATGTATCAGGGAAAATGGTGCCCATTTTGAACAATTCCTTTAGTTTTAATTATTATTACATATTTTTTCAAACTGCATTGTATTGTACTTAACATTCTTTAAAATAATTGTCTATCCCGATGCTTTCGTTTATTACTTTTTATTATTTTTTTGTGTTTTTTACTTAATAAAAATATTCGCTTATTTAAAAACTACCTAGGTACTTGCTATTTTGCCAGTTGTCAAATTTGAAAGATAAAGCCTAGTACCGACTTTTCGATTATTTTCTAAAAGACACTGTTAAAATCTTGTGTCAGTTAATACGGTTTTTCTTGAAAACATAAAATTTTTAAAATAAAATTCTGCTGTGAATTAATATTATTTTTCAGTTTGGTCAATGAAAAAAAAATTCGGTACAATTTTAGGGGTGAGTCATCCCCAACACTGTAGTGCTTCAATTAACCTTAAATCATAGTCAAAGAAGACCAGTAATAAATCTAAATTATGTACCAAAATTGGTTCTTCTGCGGTAAAATGTTGCAGAAATATTATTTTTTTTCGAAATTTTGGGCCACACTTTGGGGGCTAATAACTCCTCAGCTTTGTATATAGGTAAGTTTGGTTAAATTGCAATATTTTGGACACCCCTACATGCACCTGCCCTCTGTTGGTTCTTATGTGGGACACCCTGTATATATATAAAAAATAAATCTCAATAAAAAACAAGGGAAAAGAACTCACTCCAGAGATAAGAGTGGAAATTATAAAAAAAAAATAAAAAAGCCAAAGTAAAACAATGTATCTGCTTACATTGCTTATTTTCTACCAACAATAGAAAAAAAATATATACATACAAAACACAAATAAATCGTCCTATACTCGTATATTACAAAACAATAATAAATTACACTACAACATATGCTTAAAATGTCCACCACCATTTTCGATGGACGCACGACACCTTCGAATTCAATTTTCGCGCCCTCGCTGGAAAACACCTCAAGGAAGGAAATGGTGGTATACAAAAAACACTCAAACAGGGTCCAATTCCAGTTACCAACTGAATTGCGTATTGCTGGGCAGCTTAGTACCTCGTGCTTTCCGCCGCGCCGTTGTCACATTGCTCGATATGAATTTTATCGAATTTTAAATTTATTACATCGCTAATTATTTTTTAGAATTAAGCATAAAGAAGTTAAAAAAGTGATAAACATTGTATTTTATGGTATTCTATGCACGCAGTTATGTCAATATTCCTTAATTAATCGAATTTTTGTAAATCAATTTTGAGATTTTGATAATTTTTTTCTCGGAAATGGTTGAGCTTAGGACCCATGTCATATAAGGTTTTTTTTGCTTATTTTTGTGTATTCTATCGTCTGTTAAAATTAAGGCAGTTAAACTTCTGACACCCTGAATATGAATTCTTATTTGACCGAGAAATGTTTTTGTACGCTGGAAGATTGTCTTTATCCTAAATTTATTTTGTGACTATTCCTGCAGTTGGAATAGTGTATTCTTTTCTACACGAAACAAAGAAGAATTTAAAAAAACGAAATAAGCGCTAAATATTTTAAGCAAATCTTTTGAGAAAGGTTATAGAGAAAGGGAAGCGACCCTACTGTGTCAAAAAAAAATGTGCAGTAACTCAATAAATCCAGCTAGACCCTGCCTTTATAATTTGGTTTGCTACTGGAAAACCTGCTCGTTCCTTTACTACCCCTTTCCAAGAAAGACCTAAAAGGGCTAACAAGAAAAATCGGTAGCTACTGATAGGAAACACTTAAATTTCATTAGCAAAACAAAACCCTCCCGTCAGTTCTAATTTGACACGGCAACGATTTTTCTCCCCGAAGTTTTCGGATTGTATCACGTTGATTTCGTAGAAAGAATCGTAGATTGTAGCGAGGCGAGACCCGATTAAATGCGACAAACAGGCGTTGCTTCCACACTGGAGGCAGTCGGGCGTGAGACGGGAATAAACTGCGAAGGAAACATACACAATAAAATTGGATTTTTTCTTTTTTAGTCCAGGTGAAGAAAAATTCGGTATTTATTCCGCTACTCGACTTCTGAGCCAGTTGCGTTCGTGACCGGCCAGCGGTAATGGTTGCCGGGCTTTTCCGGGTCTAACTTCTCTGAAATTGTCGCATGAACAACGCGGCTGAAAGAAAAAACGTGATTTCCTTAATAAAACATATTTAAACAACCATTGCTTTCCTTCAGAGTTGTTTATTATATTTGATATTGCGACAATTTTTTTAAATCCCTTAAATACGTATTAATCATATACAGGGAGTTTCATGAATAATTGAACATTCGCCAACTGAAAAATTATTGACCCAAAATATTACGATTTAACTTGAAATATACAAGGTGAGACAACGCTGTGGCAAACGTGATTTATCGCTAGAATGTAATTGAGGCAAAATATTTCAAAATAGGTTCGGTTTGGGAGGGGGGAGGCAGGAAATGCATATTTTCAAATTAATTTTACTTATACGGGGTGATTCGTTTTCGGAGGGCTGACCAAAGTTGTATTTTTTTAAATTGAACACCCTGTATTTGAGTGGATATTTATGTTTTACATGGAATTATGCAAACTTTTCATAATAGGTACTACGTGAGATATTAATATTTTAATATAAAAAATGACATTTTCGGCGTTACACTTGATCGTTGCTGATATACTTGTTTTTTGAGATACAATCTAAGCAAACGTTACACAAATTGTACTAGGTTCATCGTAAATTCTGACTGTTTATAACTGTCATACAGGGTGTTCACAAAATCGTAAAAAATGTTATTTTTTTCAAAGGCAAACATTTTGTTTTTTTTTCGAATGGAACACCCTGTATTTTTAACGGGATATGAAAAATTTTTGTATTGGGTGTTATACAGGATGTTCCAGAAAGACCTCCCGTAAATTAGGGTGGTGATAGTACGACAAAAAAAAAGAATTTTTTGTCTTATGAACTATATGTCTATCTCCTCTTGTTTTCGAGATACAGAGCGACAAAATAAATTTTTTTGAATAGAATTTTTACGAAAATTTCCAAACGGTGCGAAATATTTTTATGAAATTTGGTATTCCGCGGTTTTTAAGGACGCCAAATGCGCTGGTCTAATTATTTTTTGGATATTTCATAGAGGGCGCTAGTTATGCTACATTCCTATTACATTTTAAGTTCTATTTTTTTTAAGGTTAGGTTTTTTACCATTCGGGCTCCAATTTCTAATGTACAATTTTATTTTATAAAAATAATGTACTCTTGTTAGAACTTCCTAATGTGGACGATTTTCGAGAACAAAAGCTTTTAATTGAACTCTTACAATATTATTAATAAGCGACTTTTCTCAAAGTAGGCTTATGTCAAAACTTATTGATGGATGTCTCATAAACAACACATACATTCTTAGTAATATTTTAAACTCTAATTAACTTTATATCAAAATTGTAGTGATTGTTAGTGACTGTAGTTACTAGTGACGAACTACAGTCACTAAAATTTTGATATAAAGATAATTAGAGTTTAAAATATTACTAAGAATGTATGCGTTGTTTATGAGACATCCATCAATAATAAGTTTTGACATAAGCCTACTTTGAGAAAAGTCACTTATTTTCTTCACCGTAATATTGTAAGAGTTCAATTAAAATAAAATTGGATATTAGAAATTGGAGCCCGAATGGTAAAAAACCCAACCTTAAAAAAATTAGAGCTTAAAATGTAATACGAATGTAGCATAAGTAGCGTCCTCTATGAAATATATAAAAAATAATTAGACCAGCGTATTTGGCATCCTTCGAAACCCCGGAATACCAAATTTCATAAAAATATTTCACACCGTTTGGAAATTTTCGTAAAAATTATATTCAAAAAATTTTATTTTGTCGCTTTGTATCTCGAGAACAAGAGGAGATAGACATATAGTTCATAAGACAAAAAATTCTTATTTTTTTGTCGTACTATCACCCCCCTAATTTACGGGAGGACTTTCTGAAACACCCTTTATATCAGTTTCTCATATTTTACGATATTTTTAGCAATGAGAAGTTTCATGAAAACGCTGCAATGTTTTTGAAATGGTTGATTTAGAACTACATTCCCGATCGGGATGCAATTCATGAAAAATATCCACTACTTCGTCACAACTTCGTCTTTTATCACCGTATCATATGATCATTAAAACTTCAATACGCTCGGTTTCACTTGCCATCACATTCACTTTGCTAGAAAATTATTCACACTAAAAAATGTATTTTTGACATGTACTGTTAAGATAATCACTAATCATTATTAGACAAAAGAACGACGCGGCGTTGTTATGGAGCTAGAAACAGGTAAGCTAAAGGTAACTTGATGGTATATAAACTTAATGGACTAAAATATTTTTGTATAATGTATAAGAAAATAATTTCTCGAAAGCGGTTAATTTAGGTACATAATGTACTATACGAATTTTGTTTAGAATTTCGAGAAGAATTGAAATATACAGTTACATTAAAGAAAAGGCAACTTTGTTTCGTCATAACTTTTTCACTGATTCTTTATACTTAATTTTTCTTTTTGTAATAGATTTTAAAAACCCTTGTGGGGTTTTTAAACCGAAAACGAAAACGTTTGTGTCTTATGATTTTTCGATAGCTATCTTACTTTAGGAGATAATTGACTGTTCTTCCTTCCGTTGCGTGCTACTTAAATTTAAGGATTTTTGTTATTTTTTAATTCCTTCAATAAAGACAATAAATAGTATTATTTCCACCTTGTTTTGAATCCTACGCAATAATTCTTCCTGGGACTCCACAGGAGTACCGTAAACCTTATTCTTGAAGGCTCCCCATAGAAAAAAAATCTAACAACGTTAAGTCGCGGGATCTGGGGGCCATTCGACAGGAACATCTCTCCCTTTTCTTCCGATCCACTTGTGTGGAAAAGTATTATTTAAATGTTCAGTTACATTTGCACTAAACTACGGAGAAGCACCATCGTGCATGAACCACATCTGAGCACGAGAATCAAGAGGGAGATCTTCCATTAGAACCGGAAAGGTATTAGTCAGAAAATTGAAATAATTTTCGCTATTTAAGCACCACGGCATCACATAAGGACCCAGAAGGATGTCACCGATGATCCTGGCCCAAACATTTATTGGAAATTCCACCTGAAAGTGGTTAATACGCCTCGCATGAGGCCTTTCTTCTGCGTAATGGTACATAAAATTCGGCTGGTGAAATTTAGATCACGTGCCCGCGCTCCTTAAATAAAGTCTCCTCTCAAAATTGTGTGGTAAAAGCTCCTGAATAGACGTCGCATGATAAGGATGGAGGAGCTGCTGTCTTATGATGCGATTAATTGTACTTTCTTGTACCCCAAATTCCACTGTCAGACGGCGAGTACTGATACTTGGATCTTCAACGACCCTATTTAAAACGTCTCCCTCAACGGCTGCATTTCGTACTTGAGGACGACCCACACGGTCATCGGCTCGAACACCAAATTGGCCAGTCCCCCGCAAACTCTTTTCAATTCTTGTAAATCGGTAATCTGGAACCCGTCGATTTGGGTATCGCGCCGCGTAGACGCGTACACTCCCACCCAAGTTGTCTTCGCAAAACCCTAAGTCTCTGATCAGTCGGTCATCTCTTCATTAGAAAACGCCATTCGAAACGAATTGATTGACAATTCATTTATTATAAAATGGCATCATCGCTTACCACGATAGTAGTAATGGTAGTGACTAGTTGTTGTACCTACTTGAGTAGAGTGATAATGATTGACTAAAATTGAAAAAAAAAATTGCGTAAAAACTATGAATGCTACAAGATTTTACCAAAAGCACGAAAATCTCGAAAAAGGACTGATGCATCAATAGAAATAAAATGAATTAATTCCAGCGACCAAATAAAAAGTTCTGGTCATTCTTGTACCAAGACAATCAAGAATTTACCACTAGCCCAAGGCAGATGGACGCGGTTGCTTCATCAAAACATGAGTTTTACTTAGGAACAAGTCCACAGCAAGTTTCGATAAAATCCAGCATAACATTCTCCAGATATTTCAAAAAACATTTATTTTTTAAAGATCTGTGACAGTCAATAGCAGAGGAGCCAGTCATTTTTTCTTAATGGAAGTTAGGTCAAATCGTCTTCTTTTGAGCCAAAGAAGGTCGCAGTACCTTTTTGATCATGTGCTTATGGGACACCCTGTATAGTACAGATTAATTTATTATTTCTATCAGTGTCTGTCAAACTTTCGCAATTAGAGTCACTCTTCACGGAAGCAGCTCAGCTGGCAAAGTTTGAAAACAAAAATAATTTTTTATCGATCACCTGGCAGTTCCTACCTGAGATAAACACTCTGACCTTTAGTAAATAATCATTTCCAGGAGTTTGTCAATCAGAATTTAATCACAGATAAATTGACACGTTCTGTTCGTTAGTTCGAGCGTCAGTAATGTTTGGTTTCGATTTTCCCGTCAGGAATTCTGCGACCAGTGCGGCAGAGTCGGTGTTACTGTTAATGTCCTATCCTGGAAATATTATTATAATAGTTGGTCGTATTCGGTTCTGCAAGAAAGCGGGAAAGGCAATGAAGTATTTTCTAAATTCCTTCGTTACTTCAAAATAATATTAAAATGGGAGAATTACATTATGTATTCCACTTCCTTGGAAATAACCGCATTCGACATCAGAGGTAGAAAGACGTTGGCGGAAATAATTGAATTTATTGAATTTATTGGGTACACCAGGAATTAAACATACATACAATACAAAAAAAAATATCACAATACCTAACGTCCAATAAGCCTAAAAATATATATATCTAGCCATATATATCACATAGCAGGCGAAAGTAATGAATGAATCTCACCTAAGTAAAACTTGTGTTGTGATATTCATGCATATATAAAAAAAAATCTAATCGTGTTATAACTACTATGACTACACCAAAAAAAATAATGTATTTTCATCAATTTACCAAAAATTTCTGAACGATGTTGAAGGACAATAATAATAATAACTAATAATACATATTTTATTATTCATTCCAAACAGACAAATTGTCTAATTACATCATAACATTTAACAACATTCTTACAAATAATGTGCATGGTAACGACAATAACATGAGAACTGCAGCAATTTACATCAATTAAACAAATTAATAATAATAAAAATATAAAGAGAAAAATATAAAAAGAAAAATATAGGGTGCGAATCAAGGTACATAGCTATAATTAAATAAATTTCGAATTCTACTATAAAATTTGTACATTGATGGTTGGAAAAAATCAATAATCTGTGTTAATGAGACATGGTTAACCAAACGAGACATGATTAAAAATAGTGAACTGCAAATAGTTTTAACAACAGGTATAAAAACTAAACGGTAATGTCTGGCTGTTATAGGCGAAATATTAAATTTAAATAATGATAAAATATACGAGTCAATTATAAGATTATTTAGTATTTTATAGACAAACACTAATGACGCAATAATTCTGCATTAAAAAGTGTATTCAATTGAAACTCTTGACATAAATGTATTGTTCTGGTAATGTTATAATCAGGAGGTCTATTATATTTTTTAAAATACAAAAAACGCAGAAACATTTTCTGCACTCTCACATTTATCTAAATGTTTTTTAGGTTGAGAATGCCATAGAACAGAACAGTAATCTAATTTAGATCTAACTAACGACTTATACAATAAAATAAGACATTTTACATTGCTTAAATGTTTGCACTCTCTTATTATAAATCCTAATGATTTAAAAGCAGAATTAACAATATTATCTATATGTCTATCTAGATCCTTCACAGATGTTACCCTTTTAAGTTCGGTCTGATTCATTAAGTAAAAAAAAATAATTGGAGCACTATTTCTTGTGAATGACATAACAGAACATTATTTAATATTAAAATCAAGTTGATTACTAATATTCCAGTTAACAGCATTAATGTCGTCTTGTAATAGTTTGCAGTCGTGATTCGACTCTATTTTTCTAAAAAATTTTAAATCATCAGCAAACAGTAAACATGTTGAAATTGACACCACTTCCGGTAAATCATTGATAAAAAATAAAAATAACAATGGTCCCAAATTTGAACCCTGCGGTACCCCAGAAAGTGCTCTAAATTCGTCAGAGTACATATTACCATATTTTACCATAAAACGCCTATCTTTCAGATACGACATTAACAAATTCAATGTATTATGAGAAGCTCCATAAAAACACAATTTTTTTAACAATTTTTATGTGCTACACGATCAAAGGCTTTCTGAAAATCTGTAAAAATTGTATAAACTTGAATTTTTCGTTCAAATGCTTGATGAATTTTAATATTAAATGATAAAAGATTTGTTAAGGACGATTTTCTCGGTATAAAACCATGTTGTGATGTAGAAATGAAACTACTCGAGTGAGCCCACATATTGTAGCTGCGTCATTTAAAACCATCGATCAGGAATGAGTTAGATTTAACTTGCAGTGAGAAATAAAATAATGAGAGCCTATTCTGAATCATTTTATTAACACATGACCTGGCAGGCAATTTAATAGTACGCATAGTTAGTACCTTTCCTTGTGGACGGCGGTTCTCAAAATGTACAGGGTGTCTCAAACTCGATAGTATGGCCCTATTGTGAGGATATACAAAATTTAAATAAAATTTGGGATACGTGGTGTTAAATGGGATGAGGTAAGTTCCATTTTCAATTTTTTTCCAGAAACACATCCATTTTTTTCCTGTCTTTTTTCTAATAAATTTTTATTAGATCAATTTTTCTGTATTACATCCATTTAAAAGTTATAAGCAATATCATCCTAAAGAGTCTCAAAAGAAATACCACCTAAAAATCGCATTAGCGGTGGAAGAATCAAGATGTCGATGGAAAATAATTGAAAGTTCGTTGTTTAAAGTGCATAAATGTCACAAAATACTTGTCATTACTCAATACGAACTACAAACATTTAACTTTTGTGATTACAAATTATTTTCTCATTCAGAAAAACTTGATATATTGTTAATTTACGTCGAGTCACAAAAAAATTTCAAGAAGAGTTATATCGAGAAAGGTATCCACAGCGCCTTATTCTTGGTCATAGAAATTTTACAAGATTGGAGGTGACCCTCTGACGAAATGAAAATCCATGAAAATATCGAGGGGTGTTAGATATGGTGACTTTCCGAGCCACTGAATAGGCCTATTAAGCCCAATCCATTTTTTCTGGGAAAGTGTTATCTAAATATTGCTGCACAATCCTGGGCTTGTGGGGTGGAGCCCCGTCGTGCTGAAACCACAGGTTTCTCTTTAGCTGCAAAGGCACATTCTCCAGAAGTGTAGGAAGTTCTTCTTGTACGAAATTTAGGTAACTCACGCTGTTCAATGTATATTCATAAAAATAAGGTCCAATTAAATGCCTACCGATGATGCCGCACCATACATTTACTCCAAAATGGCCTTGGTTTTGGATTGGATTTACAATGGACCAGTAGTGTTCGTTGCGCCTGTTTGGGCAAACAATTACTGACAAATTGTAATTGAAAAAAAAATTATTGTAATTAAAAATTGTAATTGTATTGTAATTGTAAATTGTACATTGTAATTGTATTGTAATTGTAAATTGTAATTAAATTGTAATTGGAATTTCTGTGGGGTAGTGTATTGTCTAAATAAATAAACCGACTTTCGTTCGTTAAAAAAACGCGCTGAAAAAGGTTCTGATCAACAGTTTCTACATTTACTACAATTTGAGATATAAAATTAAGTCATTTTCAATATGACGCTCATGATACCCATTGGTCTTTAAAATTCGTTGAACGGCTGATTTATCCAAATTTAATTCCCGGATAACCTGCCCTATAGAATTTCGTGGATTTTGTTCGAAATACTGTAACAGTCTGGCTGTATTAACATTGTTTCTTACCCTTCGGTCAATTATAATGATTTTTCAGAGCAGAAAAATCATCTTCATTTCGTCACAAGGTCGCCTCCAATCTTGTAGGGTTCATCATGTCTTGTAAGGTTCTATGATCAGGAATGAGGAAGGAATGGATACCTTTCTCGGTATAACTCTACAGCTCTCCTTGAATTTTTTTGCGACTCGCCGCAACATATCAACTTTTTCTGAATGAGGAAGCATTTTGTAAGCACGAAAGTTATACGTTTGACGTTCGTATCAAGTAATGACATTTTGTGACATTTATGCATTTTGAACAACGAACATTCAATTATTTTCCAACGACTACTCGATCCTTACACAGCTAATGTGATTTTTTGGTGGTATTTCTTTTGAGACTCTTTTTAGGACGATATTGCTTATAACTTTTAAACAGGAAGCAATACAGAATATTAGAAGAAAGAGACCTTTTTAACAGGAACAATGTTTGGATATGTTTCTGGAAAAAATATAATTGATGACGTCGTTAGTCGTTTCTGTCAAATCCCAAAGATAATACTTTCGATTGAAAATAGAGCTTGCCTCATTCAATTTAACACCATGTATCTCAAATTTTATTTAAATTTTTTGTATCCTCACAGTAGGCCCATACTATCGAGTTTGAGATACTCTGTACATGTACATGAATGGATTTAAAAAATAATATCTCCGTAAACATATGTAAATTAAAATATGTAAATCATTGCGACACTTAAAATATACGCGCAGATTAATTCATTCTGTATTACAACGTACTTTATGATAATGAAAAGGGAAAATTAATTTGTGGTTTTTGCCTCTTCTCGTCAATTATTACAACCGTTATTAGCGTTAATATGCGGCTTCTATTAAATTCAACTTTTCAGAATTTCATTTAACTTCAACTTCAAGGGCTTTTCCCGCTCTTAGAGATTATTTACTTCGGCTCCATGCAAGTGTTAACAAAGTTATTCGTTCCTTCAGAGCGAACGTTGTTAGTTACCTAACCTGCCCTCGGTTGTCCCGCAAAGTTCCGACTTATCAAATAATGTGCCGCTGTCCCATTGACCCACTTTCGAAATGTTAGAGATCACGGGGTTACAGCCACCACCCAGAACGTTGCACTCGTTTCAGCTAGCAGCGCGAATTGCATTCCAAATTATGGTTTCAATCGCCGCCACCGGTTTCTGCCCGCGGCAAAAAGCTAGGGGCTTTAGTTGAACGAATTATGTATCGCCGCCTTTTTTTTTGTTAGGACCGCAAATGGAAATTTATTGGGTACATGCTGGGTTTTATGTTTTCGTAAAAGCGGAGAATATTCCTTTTCTAGCAGTTTAGCAATTCATAAAATTATTTGGTTTCATTTCTCTAACAATAGCCGGCCTTACACGTTTTTTTTTTTTTTCATTTTGGTTACATTGTATTTTGCATCTCCATGAGTTATATTCAGGAAAATTTTCATTTCCGTTTTGGCATTTTATATCACTTTCCTAATACCCTTAATTAATAGTAGTTGTTCATCCATGTTAAAAAAAGGGAGGAAATTCTGTGGAGTGGTTATTTCAAAAAATAAGACCAGAACAGGAACATATATCCAGAACAGGGTGTTAAATTTTTCGTAAAAAGTTAATTTTCCGAAATCGTTCGGAAATGTTTCCTTTTTCAACCCAATTTCTGACCCTCGACCCAATTTCTGACACTAAAATATCGTATTCTAGTATTTTAGTTCGTTGCTTCAAAACCTTCAAAAAAGAATACGGGAAAGTTAATTTTTGCGACCTAGGGCGGGAAAGATAACTTTCCCCTACATATTTTTATCTATATCTACACACGTAAATATTCGCAGGCAAACCAACTCACATTAAAAAATATAGCATTTATTGAACGTATTCCAGATATTAAACATTTATTATAACTATTTGTTAATATTTATTGCAGTTTGTACAACTAATAAATATTGGCTGAACTTTACTCGAATAGTTGGCGACATTATTGCTGTTAATTATTTCTTCTTCGACAATATTATTACTTTTAGCTCTTTTATCTGCTTTGCCTAGTTTATTTCTAAAAGATTCTTGTATATATCCTTTGGCAACGTTTGAAGATATCTATCCCCCATGTTTTTTTAATGCAATTATATCTGCCCCAGGATTAATCAAAATTTTATTTTAATCAAAAGTTTTGATCCTAAATCATCTATACAGAGTGAGTCATTAATAATGGTACACAGCACATGGCAGATTGTTATCGTCAAAATATAGCGATTGAGCCAAACATGCCTTAATCAATTGCTGTTCCTTTTCGTTCTACAGGGTGTTATAGTAGAAAAAATATTTTCGATTTTTTGTTATATTTCAAGTACGTATCAACCGATTGTTTTAAAAATTTGTAGTTTTACGTTTTTTGAGATAGCAAATAGGAATATGCAAATAGTGTTGGGTAGACGTCTAGGGGGCGCTAGTTGTACTGTCCTGTCAATGTAAAAATATGTCTAACTTTTTATATTTTACAATTTTTAATTTTTTAACTAGAAAATATTGAACTAACAGTTCAATTCTAAATAAAATAGGTATACTTGTTACAAATCGATAAACTCAATTGTTTTCGAGATACAGACGTTTTAAGTTTTTGAGATTCGGCGGGAATTAAATTAGAAAATTATTTTTTCCAAAATAGTAGGCATTGACGTAATAATTTGACAGCTGTCACTACAATACCATATTGTTTCTGCCAATTCTACTCAAACTGATTAGGAAGTAGTTTTTTCCTTGTCGTTATTTTTTAGAGAAGAGAATATCTTTATAGAAATTGGATTGGACGTGGTACCTTGGCCTGTACGTAGCCCTGTTTTAAATCCACTGGATTTTTACTTTTGTATTTACTATTTTTACTACTTTGCCAAGTTTATATTTTATCTTCTTCGTTTTTGATCCCAAATTTTGATTGATATTGCTCCTTCCTTTCAATTTTCAAAAATCAACTAAATCTTTTATTTTTTTCTTGTTTCTAAGTAACCGCACTCCCGTATCTACGTTTAGATTTATCACTGTACAACTACTTAGGTATAATTACTTTACAATATTTTTATCACTAATAAAAAAAATCAATTTAATTTTTGTTATTCATTTTATTTGAAATTCTGATTTCATATGCTATTATTTTTTTCAATTTATTGTGAGCTACTTTTTCCTTTCATTTTAACCCCATACATGTAGGCAATTTACAATACATTACATGTGACATTTATCACTGCTAATTTTATTCATTCATTTTCTCAATTTTATTTTCAATTTCCAAACAAATACTTATTTTACTAAATATCCAACATTTCCATACATCTCAATATATTATCTCGGGCTTGAAAAATAAACGTTTCAAGTTGTTTATTTGACAAAACTATTGATTTCTTTGGTTTACGTTGTCTCCTTGATGTTTCAGGAAAACACGTAATTTCAAATATTTGATATATTCCTTTGTACTAACTGCTGCTCTCAACATGGAGTAATTTGACCATAACGTAGATGCTTCACTTTGTAGATAAATCGGAAACGTATACAATCATAACAATTTTGAATGAGGTAGTATTTTTTCAAGGGAATAACTCTTGAAACGTTTGGAAGTGAATTCCTATTTTTTCCTAGATTTGTTTGACAATAAATTTAATCTGACATTTTTTGCACCTGTTAGGTACTAACTCTGGACACCACTGTCTTAAAAGATGTTTTGTGAAAGTAAACCTCAACATATTTTTGTATTTATTTTAATTTATTACATGTATTTCAAAGAACCAAATACAACTTTCCCATTTCTTTTTTGATTTTATAAAATTTTATTACTCATTTTATTTATTCATGTTTCTTCCTTTTAAATACCTGGTACGTTAATTACACGTTATTAGTGAAGTTTTTAATCTTTATTTAAAATTTAATAATTACACCGTTGGGCGGTGCTGGTCTCCAAAGAAACTGCTATAACAACGACTAAAAAGTTCCTTCCGCCTTCTTCTTGGCATGGTGATGCAAGAATAATAGACAACAAACGAAAAAGTAAATTAATCGTCGGCCTTAGCTACAGCAATTATTTAATTGTGTTTGTTTTACGTTCAAAATCCAAAGACGGATCCTTAGAAGTAATAAATTACTTCCAGGAAGGCGTAATTTTCTGTTTATAAACGTCGCTACAGAATTCTCCGACCCGGATTACAATTGTGTTAGCGTGCGGCGATCAATTAATATATTACCTGACGTTTATCTCGAAAACGTGGTAATGTACACGAAAATGTAACCATACGAAATTCCTCATACATATATTAAGAAAGGGGCAATTTGTAAACGACTGCTATTCGGTGGTGTATATCACTGTTTCATTAAATTTGTCCTTAAATTACGCTTCCCCTATTTAGCGATTTTGATTATCTTCCAAGTTAAGGTTTTAGTGGGATAAAGATCAATAAGTAAAAGAACAATGTTGGCAATGATTTGTTCTTTTACTTATCGATCTTTATCCCACTAAAACCTTGACTTGGATTTATCCTTGAAGATATCAAACAGTAAAAAATATCAGTGTAAATTCAGAGGTTTTTATAAATGAAATTATTTTATTTTGGTGTTCAATTTTGAGCGAACTTTAATTGAACCATTGTTAATATTACGCAATTCTGAGGAAAAAGAACACATAGTTATATAAGAACAGGTACCAATGCGCAATTTGCAGTCTGCTGTCAGAGTTCTAATCAGAAAACAACCGTACGTCCAAAATAAATTTTAGAGGTATGTCCTTGTTCTTGATAGACCACATTGCAAGGTTGGCAAATATCATGATAATTATATAAATATCAAATATCGGATATACAGGGTAGTTCGTAAGTAATGGTCCATAGAGACATACTAGATTTTTTACTTCAAAATATTACGATTGGATCCAACATGCCTTAATAAAATGTTGATTAAAAAAAAAGATACAGGGTGTCAAAGTTGGAAATTAAAAATTGAATTTTCGTAATAATTATAATATTTTTGAGTGTATGAACGTGAAAATTTAGGGGTAGATGTTTCTGTATACGAGAAATCATAATTTGTTATCTATTTCGATGTATCTTCTAGAGGGCGCCACATACGCCGTGTTTATGACGTAAATACGAGCATAATTTTTTTATCCACAACGTTAACGCTTCTTTTTTTTAAAAATCTTAAACCTACATTATTTTCGTGAAAAAATGGTATACTTGTCATTAGCTCTAGAAATTGTCCGTTTTCAAGAAAAACGCATTTCAACAATCTGCTGCATGTTTCATTACAGGAAATTTTATCGTAGTGTGCGACAATGCCAAGACAGTTTTGACAATTAGAAAAAATCATTGTGACAGTTAGCAATTATTTCAAATTGTATTTATTAATTTTTGGTAAAAATCAATTAAGTATTTAAAAGAAAATAACGAATTATGCCGAGACATAATAATTTCTCGAATTTGGAAATGAGAGATATGACGGTTGTTTATTGTCAACAAAATTTCAATGGACGTGCTGCGCAACGTGAATATTGCCGAAGATTTCCAAACAGATTGCAACCTGGTAAACGACTGTTTCAAAATCTATTCAGAAACTTAGGCGAAAGTGGTTCATTTCGTCCTAAACGTGATAATTTAGGTCGACCAAAAATGATTACGCCTGACCAGGAAGACGAAATACTAATTCGCATTGCAGATGATCCACAAACTAGTTCAAGACGATTAGCTGCAGCCACGGGAATTAATAAAACATCAATTTTAAAGACATTACATGAAGAAAAATATCATCCATATCATTTTACACCAGTTCAAAATTTATTACCTGTCGATCTTCCTTCAAGATATCAATTTGCAAGTGATATTCGGAACAAGCAGAATACTGACTATACATTTGTCAACAGAATATTGTTTACAGATGAAGCGACATTTACTCGCCGAGGTATTTTCAATTTAAGAAATAAGCATTGTTGGGAAGTTCAAAATCCTCATGTAACTCGAGAACGGCACTTTCAACATGAATTTAAGATTAATGTTTGGTGTGGGATCATTGGAAACCATTTTCTAGGTCCATATGAGTTGCCAGGAAATTTAAATGGTACAAGTTATTTAAATTTTTTAGAAAATAGCTTTGTTGATCTATTGGATGCGTTACCACTGAATTTGAGGCAAAATATGTGGTTCATGCAAGATGGCGCTCCGCCACATTTTACTCATCAAGTAAGAACATATCTAAACCAACACTTTCCTGAACGTTGGATTGGCCGTGGTAGTATATTTCCTTGGCCGCCACGTAGTCCAGACTTCAACCCTTTAGATTTTGGTGTATGGGGCACAATGAAGGAAATT
The DNA here is from genome assembly GCF_000390285.2 of Anoplophora glabripennis. NCBI lineage: Eukaryota > Metazoa > Arthropoda > Insecta > Coleoptera > Cerambycidae > Anoplophora > Anoplophora glabripennis. The sequence continues at coordinate 179,755 of NW_019416662.1, forward strand.
GTTTATAAAAACACTATAAATACTCGCGTCCAACTTTGGCAAGAAATTAGTAATGCCTCAACTTTTTTTGATCCAATGGTATTATTTAATATTAGACGATCTTTCATAAATCGTATGGACAAGTGCATCGAGGTGAATGGTGGACATATTGAAAATTTACTTTGAAACATTTCCTATTTTTCCTTAGGTACATATTCAGTTTTTTACTTGTTAAACGCTTGATAAAATCATAGTTTTGTTTAATTAAATTTCTCCTTTAACTGGTTTTGTAAATAAAATTTATCAACTTGATAATTTGTATTTTAATGTGTACAAAGGGATAATGTTTAATTGTCAAAATTAATGTTTTCATTAGCGCACACTACGATAAAATTTCCTGTAATGAAACATGCAGCAGATTGTTGAAATGCGTTTTTCTTGAAAACGGACAATTTCTAGAGCTAATGACAAGTATACCATTTTTTCACGAAAATAATGTAGGTTTAAGATTTTTAAAAAAAAGAAGCGTTAACGTTGTGGATAAAAAAATTATGCTCGTATTTACGTCATAAACACGGCGTATGTGGCGCCCTCTAGTAGATACATCGAAATAGATAACAAATTATGATTTCTCGTATACAAAAACATCTACCCCTTAATTTTCACGTTCATACACTCAAAAATATTATAATTATTACGAAAATTCAATTTTTAATTTCCAACTTTGACACCCTGTATCTTTTTTGTTATCAACATTTTATTAAGGCATATTGGATCCAATCGTAATATTTTGAAGTAAAAAATCTGGTATGTCTCTATGGACCATTACTTACGGACCACCCTGTAAAACACCATGTAAAATTGTTATTTATTGACCGATTTGTTTCAATTTTTTTTTTGTTTGGTAGATCTCAGACAAAGGAGTAGAATGTATAATTTCGGTATTTTCGTGGTCTAAGCCATGGCCAACTGAGACGCGTTTTATAGGAGGAAAAAACGAGAAGTAATATTAGCGATTTTTTTTCGACAAAAATTGCAACGGATTCTTATTCAGGACTATCTAAAACCCTATTATACCAATTTTTGTTGTGATAGAATACAGGGTGTTGCAGAAAATTAAACTTTAATTTTTTAAATCAACTGAAGATTTATTTACGAAACACATGCATTATTTGAATATTATGTATTATTCAAATTAGTAATAAACGAAACTTATTATTATAATTTAACACTTTTCAATACGTCGACGACTATTAATTGTTACTTTTCGTAACTGTTGCCTAGTAATGTTACGGCATGCGTCCGTAATACATTCACAAAGTTCTTCTCGCGTTTGGGGTCTCGTAACATAAATTTTATTTTGAACAGCTCCCCACAAAAAAAATCGAGAGGTGTGAGATCTGGAGACCGTAGTGGCCAATGAATTAAAGGGCTGTTACGTCTAATCCATTGATTGGGAAAATGTTCATTCAGCCAATTTCTCACTATGATTGTAAATTAAGCCGATCATTTAGAGGCAAGTCATCGGTTTTGTCCATAAATTTATTTTGTAAGAATCTCAAAAAACCATCCGCATTTAAATTCCCATCAAAATATTTAGGGCCCAATGATTTTTAGATTTAAAATGCCATACCAAATATTTACCTTAGCGGAATACTGAATTTTGCATTGTATAACCCAATGCGGATTTTCTTCACACCACATTCTAATATTTTGCGAAAAAACAAAAGATACCGTTTGTAGCTTCATCAGTGTACAAAATATTTTTCAACAGAAACAAAATTCTATTCTTCTTTCTCTGTCTCTTATTTCTAGACTGTGAAGAAATTTGGCTCCTCTAATTTTTTTTAAACATCTCCGAACTTCGATTTCTAGACATATTTAAATTAATGCTGGCATCTCTAATAATAATCGGCAGCGGATTTTCATTGAAATAGTTTTACTTACAGTTCCAGTTTCATCAAAAACTCTATTAATATCGTAATTGAAAAAAAAATAGTAATAATAATAATAATAATTTGAATAATACTGATACACAATATTCAAATAATGCATGTGTTTTGTAAATAAATTTTCAGTTGGTTTAAAAAATTAAGGTTTAATTTTCTGTAACACCCTGTATTCTATCACAACAAAAATTGGTATAGTAGGGTTTTAGATAGTCCTGATTAAGAATCCGTTGCAGTTTTTGTCGAAAGAAAATCGCTAATATTACTTCTCGTTTTTTCTTCCTATAAAACGCGTCTCAGTTGCCTATGGCTTAAATCACGAAAATACCGAAATTATATATAACAAAAAAAGTTGAAACAAAAAACAATTTTACATGGATGGCTAATGCTTAAGTGGGACATACTGTATATCCGATATACAGGGTGAGTAATTAATAATGGTACACAGCTTAATGGCAGATCGCTAACGTCAAAATATAGTGATTGAGCCAAACATGCCTTAGTCAATTCTCCTTTTCATTCTACAGGGTGTTAAAGTTAAAAATATATTTTTAATTATTTGCTATATTTTAAGTTTGTATGGAACTTTAACACCCTGTAGAACAAAAAGGAGCAACAATTGATTAAGGCATGTTTGGCTCAATCGTTGACGTTAGAGATCTTTTAATATCTCATGAGCCGCGAAATGCGCGAAAGGCGTGGCGTATCCCCATAATTCTTCTAATAAGCACGTTGTGAAAACATTGACTCAGAATTAGAACACGTGCCTCATTACAACTAGAAATGAACTAAGGCGCTCGGGCATCAATAAAGTCAACTGGCGAACGTTCGTTATATATATTTTTATTGTTTTAATTAAAATAATAAAGAATAGGGCATTTTATTATGATATTTGTAATCGGATCAAAGGCTTGTTTACGCTAGAGCTCGAGAGAGACTGTGAATAATAGGTGTAATGTTTTTAGGACGTAGAATAATTTAGGCGACGGTCGGAATTATGTTTCTGCGCATATGAAGGTCAAAGCTCATAAGATTTTAAAACATCTCTAACAATCAGCCTTTAAGCTGTGTACCATTATTAATGACTCACCCTGTATATCAAGTATTGTTATTTATTTTTTTTTTAATGAATTGGTTTATGTACAATATTATAGTAGCGAAATAAAATTAAGAAACTATTTAGGTAAATATTTTTATTCCAAATATCAAACACAAGAACGAAAAATTAAATATAAATTCTGAAACTAATAAAAAATATTTGCGTGAATATTAAGTACTTCGAAAACTAACAAATTTACACCAAGTCAACATAAATTTCATAAATATTAAAACAAATACAAACACACAGCACCTGCTCGAATTGACTAACACCCGGAGAAATAATGAAATAAAAATGTTCAATCAAATTTAATTTGTTGAAAATTTCAGGGAATCATAAATAAACACGTTCATCAACGATTAGCATACGGTTTTGCTGCCATCTGTTTACAGTTTTAGCAACTTTAAACCAGTAGGGATCATTATTTAAATTTTTATAAATATCATGATATTATATCAAGGAATAAAGATCGTGATAGATATCAATGATATATATCGGATATATGTCATTGATATATATCATGCCAACCTTGCCACATTGTATCTACATATAAAAGATTTCATTGTATATTAAAAGTTTTGCAACAAAAAATTCAGTTGTGAACCATTGCTTTTGCTTTACCCCAGCTCTAACACGTGTACCTGTCAGTTTGCAATTTTTTTCAGGTTTGAGCTGGGTAATGCTAACATCCACTTCAATGATGTTGACGTTTTGATGTTTGATTACACGCGCCTTTATTTGTTTCATAATATTCTAAATAATATCTAAGCATAACTAACAAAAAAATCTTTTCTCTAAATAATGTTTTATCGATATATTTAGTGCTAAAGGAATTAATTTATTTGTGAAACCGAAATAGTTTAGTTACTGAGTTATAATTCTTGTTATCAGTTTTAATTGATTCATTACTAGCATTCTACACAGTACAAATTTGTGAATAGTTACCAAGATTACCTACCTAAAATTGTATTGAAATCGGAATGGTATGTAGTTTTGTGTTCTGGCTGTATTGCTCCATTTACTTCATTCATAGAAATCTATACTACTGAATTACTGAATTACTCTACTGTGAATATTGTTAATAACAGCACAATTGAGTGATACTTGCGAGAAATGGCAGCTATTACTTCTGACAGCGTAATTAATAAACTTAGTTGGGATGTTCATTATCCACACATCATTTAGTTGGATCAATCCCAGTAAATTGCTATATCACCAATATCTCCTTATGCAAAGTTGAATTGTATATAGTGTAGAGTTTCTCCTATTCATTTCCAATTCAATTCTCATTTATAGAATCATTGTTAGGGACAATATAAACTGCATTATATTCGTTAAATGGGAATATATTCGGTTCGCGATGAAACTAAGCTGTATTTATGTATTCTCTTTAGATTTCTGTATAGGAAATTATAAAACTTTCAGTTTGTTCTTAACTTCAGAATTGATTGTACAATCTAGCAACAATTCAATCTGTACAATGTTTTAGAAAATATATTAGGGCATTTTTTAAAGCTTGAAGTAAAATAATTTTAAGCTTGGTTTGTGTTTACATTGATTTAAGAATAAAACGGTGTTCACTCGAACTGATTAGAAATGATCAATTTACAATTACAAAATCACCGATGTTTCTAATTTTCTAGCAAAACTGCACGAAAATTCACAAAAATTTAGCCATTACCAACGGACGATATGATGAACATAAATTGAAAAACAACCACATTCGACGATGGGTCAGAACAACAAGAAATAACAGCGAAGACCCACCTCGTAAATGGGCGCGCGGAGACATCAAGACCCGCGATCGGACGTCGACTCTGGTTGTCTGCAATTACTTAACTAGGGCGATATTCTCGCCCACTACAAGATACGACTCTCTGAATTTACTTTCATTACGTTGTATGCGATCTACTGATAAGAAAAAAATATATCTTGTATATCAATTATATCTAATAAACATTTTATATTCAATACCTACATCCAAAAATGAATACAGTGAAAAGAGAAAAAGATGTCCATCAAAAGAAGCAAAAAGTGCGAAAAAAAACAGTGGAACAAGACCCCAGTAAGTTATAGGCAACCACAACAGAGGATATCCCTACTCTCTAAAAGCCAGATTCAAATTTCAAGTTTTAGAGCGAGAGGTCCTGAACAATGTACACTCCAGCTCTTAGCAACGAAAAGCTCTTAGAAATCTGCACTAATCCAATCCTTAGCTCCATTAGCTCCATTACCCTGATAAGGACCAATGGGGAGGATGGGATAGGGCACGACCAACAAATGTTTGGTCAAACCATTCAATAAAAACTGATCGACAGTTTTAAATAGCGCAGACTACTGAAAAAGAATCCTTATTTTTGGATTAGGAGAAACTAGTTTTCATGGGACCTTCTTGAAAGAACTGCTTTTTAGGGTATGAAAATTTTCATTTTCATATAATCACTTGGGAATGTTTTGAAGAACTTCTATCGACATCTATTATTGGACATAAAATACAAAAAGAAAATACTGATTTTTCCCATTCAATCACACATAATATATTTTTTCTGGAATTCTATTTCTATAGTCGTTTATTTATCTGTCAAGTCGTCTTCGAATGGCTGATAAGTTGTCACGTGTATCGTTCAACAAAACGGCTATTATCCCTTCAACTTACCTTAACAACATTCGATGTCTTCAAAACTAAACATCGCTTTTTATTGAAATATGTTAATAAAACGTAGATCAATCGATGTCTACTCTTACTGATCGAGAAAAGTTGGCCAAATCAAAATCAAATCGTGAGAATCCTCTTTAGTTGAACAGTAAACCTTAGACTTTGTTTTATCTTTATGGTTTGTGGGATAATGGTAGAGTGATTGGAACATAACATTTGGAAAGAGGAAATAGAACTGAAATCTATATATTTTCCTTTCCTCTGACAATTTACTTTTAAACACTCTAAAGCAGATATTATTCGAATACATACTTGTATGTCATGTTAGATGCCAATAGGAACAATATTAAAAAAGACACTTTTAGTTACGAATATAATCACCTACATTTTCGGAAGATTTACGTACTCACAAATAATTTTATCTCTGTAAAGTCATATATTCCGTCTAATTTACTGAAATTAAGTTCCCAGACATCCAGAAACATTTAAATTTATGTATTATGGAATCTCTGAATTATTTTCTTATCATTCATTTCGCTGCACAATGGTACTTCTAAGAGCATAATGTGGGGGTCTTTAATCAGTTCCTTAACATAAATTTCCTTGTTCGCTCTCTAATGTTCTTCCCCTTAACATTTTTCATTTTTATGTGCAAAGAAAAATATTAATTTAAATTCAACGCTACATACATTATATATTTTATTTTATATAAGATAAAACACGCTATCGTACAAAACAGGTAAAGAAAGCAACGTTAGACCTTAACATTTTAGAACTAATCTATTTGGAAGGTACAGGGTGTTCGGTAACCAATCCGACAAACGAAGACAGCAAATTCTAGGGATGATTTCATATCAATTTGACATAAGTCATCTTGTCCAAAAATGCTTTCTAAGGGAGGTAGGTCTTTGAAGATGGCCCTTTGACATTGTTTTTTAATTGTTCAGATCGCTGTTTATTTAGAAGGGTCAAACTTAGGTGATGTGTTAACTCTTACATGGAATAGCCTTTTAATTGTAACCATAGGCGTCACATTTGGGAGAGTCAACTTTAATTATATTTTTTTATCTTTGCCTTTTTGGTATTTTAAGTATCAAAATCGAAAGCTTCAGAGTATTGTGGACAAAAGAGGTATTCTTGTCTTAAGTGGCTAGGGTGTACCGTACGCGAATCTATTTGAAATGTTTGTGTTTTTTTACGCGATAATTACAAAATTACAAATTCTTTGTTAATACTTAGTAGTTGGCTTTGGAAAACAGACAATATAATTGTTAATAGTCTGTAATTGTCAGACTTAGAAATTAGTTTCCAACTCTTTTTCTCTTCTCAATAACTTAAAATGTCATTGGCTGAATATAAAAAATTAAGTTGTCAAAAAATATTTACTACTACTGAAGAATATGCTGATATGCGTTTAGTGTAGACCATTCCATTCAGGATTTAGATTATTTTAGACATAAACACCCTTGGCCAAATACCAGCCGTAAAAAAATATTACGAAAATGTCAGTCGCTAAAGAGCAAGGCTAATTTGATGGGAGCCAATTTTAAAATTCGAAACGTCATTTTAGTGCTCCCTTAACGACGTATGTGAAATACAATGATACACCTGTGAACATCAAATCCCAAATGGCAATGTTTAATGGCAGCTACGCACGATAAACCTCTAAAAGGTGCCACGAAACAAAATGATCCCTACATTTATTTTTAGAGGGGATAAACAGGCGATTGCTGAAAAAATTGCGGTAGGTAAACGGGTATGTTTTCAACAAAATTGTTAAAATTAAAACCGTTAAATATACAAGGCAAGAGAGCAAGTCTAATTGTTGGCATTCACCACAGTTTTATCGGAAGTTAGGCATTATAAAAACGGCCCATTTGTGGGCTAATTGCCAGGCTCAATTTACTACTACTGCTACTAGGCATTATGTGGCCAGGGAACAGTGCAATCCTCACTCTCAGATATAAGAAAGCGTTCCTAAAATGTGGCGATTTGTTAATTGAACAGTTACAATATGGTAAAAAATATAATAATTGTAATAAATACTAAAGAGAAATACGTAATTTGTCAGATCTAAGGGCATCGATTGCTACGCCTCCTAGATCCTGACGGCCTACAAATGGCAAAATTTGTAGGTAAGAGTCAGCCATCACTTTGGCTTATCCGATAGCGTAGCTTATAAATTCAATGGCTAAAACATAGGTATTACTACATTTAAGGTTAGAGTAGCTTCTTTTCGACTTAACTTTTCAACTTGTGTTAGTCTTTGTTTCTTTTCAATATATATCTCTTATAGTCTTTGTTCATTCAAATGTCAAAATTAAACTGTCATGTGTCAGTCATTGTCACAATCTGCAATAAAGTACAAAATACGAGAAAGTAGGTAATGCTACAGTACAGAGAATACGCAACATTTTTCTGGCGTCATTCGTAGCCATTTGTGAGGTAGGTCACTCGATTGCATCCAACCAATTTATGATGACAGTTTATTTATCAGGATTTAGTTCGTACGACCTTTATTTTTATTATGAAGACTACTTTGTGCTTGCATTAAAATTGGTTCTTTTTAGTAAAATGTATCTTATTAATTTCATTTGGTTTGAAATAATATAGAAAAGAGCAGTGTTTACAGTAATTTTGACAGATTTCTAAACCTAACCTCACAAGTGATTGATTGTTATCTGCTAACAATAATTTTAAGTGTACTATGCATTTTTAAGTCGGTGTTTTGATAGTTATGTGTCTTTGGTTGTAATCACTATAATGTTAGAAAAATATGTAAATTCTTCCGAATCCAATAGATAAAAATTATTCGACAGATAAATATCGTTATAATTTTGTTTAAATATGAAAATGTCAGTATATTTAAAAAACTTTTTAGTCATATTAATTGTCCTAGCGAAACGTTTTTTTATATTATAAATTCTATGAGAAAAAGAAAAGGTATTTTATGCATAACAGTCATAGTTTTCGACACGTTTTTCTCAAAATTTTTTTCAACAAAATCCCATTTTACACTGTCGGAAATGCTCTAGTTATGCTAGCTGCTACCGAAACCTTTTTTTTTCGGCAAATGTTGAATAATAGTCGTTTTTTCAAACCTTGTTCCAAAAGTCAGCCAATGTTCTGCGGATCCGCAAAACAGTGATGTCAAATATGTCAAGAACACATTTTAAAAATCTCGTAAAATTTAAATGCACACCCTGTAGCAGAGTTGAAAAGAATTTAATTCTAAATCCAAATTTTTCAATTTTCTTGATGATATGTTCGACATCACTCTCTTGCGGTTTTGTAGAACATTGGCCAAATTTTGGAACAAAATTTGAAGAAACTCAAGATTTGCCGAAATCTTAGTAGCTGCTGGCATAACTAGAGTATTTCTATAATCTAATATCTTGAAAACTGTGACCTTTAGCATATGGCTGTTATGTAAACTACCTTTATTTTTCTCTTAAAATTTATAACAAATATAAAAATTATTTTGAAAAAATTTAAATTGGAATCTGGCTAGGAAAAATTGAACATTCTGTATAATTGAAAATATTTTTAGTTTGTAGATGTGGAGGAATCTGGCAACGTCCAAAGAAAAAAATTCGTATATTCCACTTTTTCGCCTAGGTATTAATGGGACAGATTGCATTTTAAGCAAACAATAGTTAATAATCAAAAAAGTACCAACTAAAAAAAATTGCAGACAAATAATTTGAACATCGGTTACCACCCAGGGCACAGATATGTAGGTGACAAGAGAATAGCAAGTATGTTTGTTTATACAATGTGACTAATTCAAGTGTAATACATTTTTTGTAAAAAATGCCATCTGTTTAATGCAGATAGTTCTATAATAATAAATGGTTATAAGTCATAATCAGTATTCAGCAGCGCCATCTATTAACTGCAGTATTGTCGTGGCCAAATTTTATATGCGACTTGACACTATGTATATTACTTACTGACTAAAAATATTGACAATACTTAAGTTAATTTTCTATTATCCAGTCATGTATCATTTTTATGAATACCTATGCATTTTTCACTGCTGATATGCTCACCTTATCTGCTCCAGGAAAAAAAATGTTAAACAAATATGTGCTAGTTTAAATGATCTAAATTTTAACCATTCTTCTTTATCGAATCCATACATGTTTTATTGATTATTTTAGTCCGGTCAAATTAGTCATAAAAATAGTGGTCAAATAACAAAAATTCCGACAGAGCGAAATTTTGGCGGAGACCTTAGGTACACCATTAGAAATTAAGTGTTAAGTCCCCATCGATCCCGTGTGTGCTAAAAAAGTTATTCGGGGTCAAATGTCAAAATTTGACGTTTTTTAGATTTTTTTCGAAAACGGTAAGTTTTATCAAAAAAGTAGCCCTGACAAGGGTATAGATCTTAAAATTATCTACAAAAAAGGTTCTTACACTGTTTTTTCTAAAAATCACCATTCTTCAGATATCGCGATTCTAAAAGTTGAAGGATTCACGTTCTACATGACATGCACATATATGCCACGTATATACATAGTCAGGCACTTAATACAAGTAAAAATGCCTATTTGTGTCTCTTATATGTATAAACCATACTATTCTGAGAATATACACTCAAAAGAAACTCAGCCCCTTAGTCAATCCCCTCTACCCGCATGGCCTTGAATAACATCTGGCTACTCTATTGTAAACACATTTGTAAAAAATACACGAAACAAGAAGCAAGTACAACTATCTTGTCTTTCTTCAACATCGGCTTCTGTTAATCAACACTTGTATCGAGTATACTATCAAGTTCAGACATGGCTAGGCAATCAACTGAACCCAGAAGACTGGGGTTGGAAATTAACAGATAATACTTTGGACCCGATTCAAACTTTACTCCCACCTGTTCTGGAAAAACTCCTAAACACTATTTTTTGAAATTGCAAAAAAGGTAGTAGTGCTAAATGTGGATGTAGAAGAGTAGGGTTACTGTGTTCTCCAGCGTGTACTAATTGCCAAAGCCAGTCTTGCTCAAATGTCCAATTGAATACAACAGACGAAGATTCATGTGATTTCGATGAAGAGACAGCTGATTCATCTTCATTTGAACAGGAAGAAGAAGAAGAAGAAATCGAAGAAGACATGACTGTTGAAGTCGACTTTGAAGAGTATGAATCAGATTAAAATATCAAAAGAAATCAGAACTACAGTTAAAGTCAATAACCAATATCAATATCAATAATCATCATGCAGTTAAAAGAGTATTGTCCCTGAAAATTCCGTCATAACAGTTCGTGGAGTAGGCCGGGAAAACTACGTTAAAAAAACGCGCCAAAGTGGAAATGTGTGCATATCATGTAGAACGTGACTCCTTCAACTATTAGAATTGCGATATCTCAGGAATGGCGATTTTTAGAAAAAAAAGTATAAGGGTCATGCAGATAATTTTAAGATCTATAATTTTTGTCAGGGTTACTTTTTTGATAAAATTTACCGTTTTCGAAAAAAATTCAAAAAACCACAAATTTTGACCTTTGACCCAGAATAACTTTTTTAGCACACATGTTATCGATGGGGACTTTTGACACTTTATTTCTAATGGCGTACCCAGAGTCTCCCCCAAAATTTAGTTCTGTCGAAATTTTCATTATTTGAAATGTCTATTTTGACCGGTCTATTTCCAATGTTTCGGCGAAAGAATATTGTGTTAAAAATTTCATCGCGTAATTGGGCCATTTTAGTCCCTCTTCAGCTAGTTGGACCATTCTGGTAGTTTGCGCTTCGATGCAAAGTACCTACCTAATGCTGGCAATGGAAAAACAAATGAATAGCTAAAGTTTTCATTTTCAAAAGCGCGAAGCGAACTCAATCCAGAGTGTTTTCGTTTAATAATTCCCAATCGTTTCGGCATTAAAAACAAAGTTTTCCCGTTCCAGTAAAAGCCATTGCATTCAACTGGGAGGAGTTATTTTCATTTCCAGTTATGTGAAAGGTCAAACGTTAAATTTTTAGTCCCTATCCTCCATCATTTTAGCAAACGTCAGGGAATTATATGAAACGTACAAGATCATTTGCAATTATGAAAAAAAAAAACATTCATTAATTTAAAAGATTAATTAGTATATTTAGTTCATTTATAGTGTCATTAAAATGGTGTAAAAAATTCCTAATAATCACTTGTTTTAAAGACTATTTTCATAGGAAATGACAAGTCCGCATATTTACTTTATGCGCGTTTAGAACTGTCACAAAAACATTTTTTTATTTGTGGATCCATAGATCTATAAATTAATCAATAAACAATTTAATTTTTATGTTTGTGTGTAAATGTAGCAAAACCTTTATATTAAGTAGTCCAGTACTCTTTGCACCAAATGATTTGCAACAAGAATACCTTTTTAGTGTAAATAAGTATATTAGAGACCGATGCAAAAAAGTTTGCGTTTCCGACTCTGGCAAAGTTGCGTGAGATTAAGAAAGAACGCATTCGGCTAGAAGGAATAAGACGTAGGCGCGGCCATTTAGGATTACAGCAGGAGATATGGAGTAGGGGAGAATGAGCTTCGACGAGTGCGCATCCACATTTCTAAGGACGCTACGGGATTTCTAATACAAAACATCAGTTTTCTTGTGTAAGTACAGAACATTTCTAAATACTTAGGTAGCTGTACACAAAAATAAGATATTTCAACTTTTTATTCTAAATTTTTATTGTAAACATGTAATTTTTTTTATTTCTAGCTTTCCTGAAATGAAACTTTACAAAAGGAGTGGCTAAAGGTTCTTTCTATCGAAAAAGAAAATTGGGTATGGACAAAAAATAACGTAATTTGCTCTGAACACTTTAGAGCAGAAGATTTTGTCCCCCTTTTGTGGAAGAAGAACAGTACGACCCAACTCTGTACCTTCCATAAAATTATTTTGTGGTGTATCTTCTTCCATTTTGAGTGAGAGTACTTTATCGAGTTCAATTCTTGAGGATCTTTGACCAGCAAATCGATGTTACAATCAAGTGGATCATCTTTGACCTATAATATTACTGAAGTTCGAGAAGGTTCAACGTAAAAAGAAAAGACAACTGGATTTAAGGTAGGTAATAAAGATTTGTAATTTATAAATAGTAGTAATGCTAAAGATGTTAAATACGTACCCTGTCAAATTGTTTGACACGGAACTAATAAATTAAGAAATATATTTACAGTAATTTTATTTTCAGTGTTCAGAATACATCGAATGGTAACACTAGTACTGATAGTAGTGCTAAGAGAAGGAGAATTACGGCAATGAAAACATACATTTGTATAGGTAAGATTATCAACAAAAAATTTGGCTTCAGTTATTTAATGGACAACTTTAATAATGAAAATATCTTTGCAGTACATCTCCTACTACAGTTGCAATGAAAAATGTTATATTGAAACTTAGACAGGAAACTTACCGAAGAAAGTTTTACAGTACTAAAAAACAATTCAGTCTTTAAGAAAAGGAATTAAGGACGGATTATTACGGATTATTCAAGGCCCTGCATTAAGACAAAAATTAAATAAATTAATTATTTTCAACCATCAGGAAATAAATATGTTAGTTATACAGTGTTTTATTTTAAAAATATTTAGAAACTACATCGCATTTTTTTTATTTCATATAAATTGAGTACCTACCACAATCTACCACTCTTATCGTCTCAAAAATATATTATAATTAATGTGATTAATATTCTCTGTTGAAGCTTCTGTGAAACAAGACATAATTAAAGTATCATTCAATTAATTCAATGTAAAAGATAAGCACAATGTCGGAGTGTGTGCAGATTTATACATATATGATAGGTAATAATATCCTATGCAGTAATGATACAACTTTAGTTGTTGTTCTTGGGTAATATAGTATTTATTATATTTTTTATGAAGTGTATATGTGAAAATTGAAATATTTATTATATAATAAATATTCAGATATACCTAGAAAATTATGAAAAATTATTAATATGTAATTGAAAATTTCAAAAGTACGTATTTGATAGTTCATATTTCATTTGAAATTTAATGTAAAGTTATGTGCGTTTCTAATTGCAGTCCCTCCCTCGTATCTAAAGCCTTCAAAATGGCGACCTCCTTTATTAGCAAGTTTGCGCATCTTGACGCTCATTCTCCCTACTCTATATCTCTGGATTACAGCGTTTCCTTACCGTGTTCAGTGCGCATTTATAGGCGGAGTTGTCTCAGACGCAAACTTATTTGTGTGAGTCCATACATAATTATTGAAAATATGTCTTAGATGTAAAAAAGTCGATATTTTGATATCACCAGTCGATTTTTTAATATCATCAGTTGCTTTAGGGACATCACCAGTTGTTTTAGGAACTAAATTTATACAAATGTGGACATTTTCTTTAAATTTATATAATTTCAACCTACTATATAAAAACATTTTGTAAATTAACAATTTTAAGGCCCTTAGTTCCCTTCTTTGCGGACTCATGCCTATAGGAACTTTTTTTTGTTTATGGGTTCTAAACTGTCGCTTTTTATTGAATTTTCAAAATTAGTTACAAAAAAATATTTAAATAAAATACGGATATGTCATTCACTATTTTATCATTATGCTAATATTATTTTTTGCTGAATCTCTACTATCTTCAGATATAATGAGTCGTTTGCTTGCAAATTTTGTTTTTTTTTATTTTCATTTCAATAAATTCTCCAGATACTTTGTTGGGCCTCGGTTTCTTTGTATTCCAGTCTGTAAAATAAATAACCGAGTAAATAAATAAACTAGGGGAAATCCGGATACCAATCGCGAACACATTTTATAGGTTTTTTTTTTAGTAAATAAACAAAGCTGTCCCGTGACGTTTTAAGATTGAGCGAAAATTGTAGCTTTCTATTATGTACTTTTTCATTCCTAGTGGCAAAGCCTTTAAGAAAAAAGCAAAGATTTCTTTATACAGAGAAATATCAATAACGCCACAACATAAATGATTCTTTGTCTGTTGGAGCACAGCGAAAGTAACGTCTACAGGTTAAGGAATGAACAGTAATCACAAGCCATTATATCTTTATGTCCGTAATATTTCTTGAGCATTTCTGTCCATTTTTACATTTAATGCCTTGTATTATTGCAGTTCGCAGAACGTCGAATTTCAGCCCCTGTTAACGTTTCTGCATCATTAGATATATTTTAAAAAATTATATAAAATACACCTACCTGATTTCTGTTCGTTCATTAAAAATGGATTTAGGATGTAGTGCTTGAGGTATTTAAACTAAAAACATAATTTTATGGTGACATTTTTTTAAAGTAAAAATGCTAAATAAAGAGGAAACATGAACCTACTTTTTTTTCATCAATTTGTTGAGGCTTAGAGTAACTACTGCACATTTTTTACACTATTCGACTGCATGATGTAACGTTCAAGAATAATATTAAAGACATATATTTTACTTCATCAATTTGCGAAAATTATCTACCAAAATAATATACTGTCTCTACATTTTATTTATTTATTACAAATTCATCAGGATAGCCTATTGAACTTTTTTCTGTGAAGGGACATTAAAAATTGCTTCTCTCGATACTACTACTCCTTTTAAGATGGAGGTCCAGAGTCTGTTTGTTTATATAAAAAATTCATTAATATCTATGCCACGTAGATTTTTAAACTATTTAACTTCCATCTTATACACAAAATCTAAGCTGAAAATCCTAATCACTGAGCATAAGTGGATGTTCTATAAACGAAACAGTTAGAGAACACGGAACACTTATGTCATATAAAAAAGAGAGAAAAAGTGACATGAAAACTTTCTCACTAGAGATTTCCTCTTTCACAGAGGAAAATGGAAAAGTCTTAATGCAACATATTTAAGTAAAAATAATAATTTTGAATTATCTTCAATACTAGACCTAATAACTTAAATGTAATTTCCACCATGAATTTTCTATCAACTTATTTATCAAATTTAGGAACAATCGTTAGAAAAAAAATGCTGGATAATAACTATTATTATTTTTATATTTATTTTTACTTTAATTTTTGTGTATTATGTTTTTGTTTGTGTATTTGTTTTTGTTATGTAGTATATTATATAATTTTTGTAATGTTTAATGATTAAATATTCGTTTGGGCGCCTTTTGTTGTGTAGAATGTAATTTGTGTTTGTTGAAATTAAGGTGCAGGTTCTCATGATAAAGTTAAGCAATAACAATGACAAATTTCATCGAATTATACTTTTCTTACCTTGGTTTTGCTTATCTCTCCTCCGGCAGCTTTATCTTGCATAAATAACATTTACAGTATACACTTTATTACAATGTAGATAGGAATGTTTAGTAATCAATGATACACTGTCCCTCAAAAAACACTTATTCAGAATACTAGCATGAGTTCTTATCTCAGAGAAGCGGTTCAATATTATTCAAATTTACTATCACTATAGATTTGAGTAGGAAGCAATGAATGAAGGCAAATTTTTAACGATATTAACAATGTTACATTTATTGAATATTCGTTTTTAAAAATCCAACAATATTTTTTTAAGAAACACAGAAACTAGATATGTTATGGACTTTTACATGAATAAATAACTGATACTTAACTTTAACTTTTCTTAACTCTACCTAACATAATTTTAAAATGTTTGGTTAACCAGTTAGTATTGTTTTAAATGTATTATGAAACAAATTAACTTAAATTAAGAACACAGAAACTTAACTAATCCTTATACTATGAAATGTTCTAAAATCTGATTTTAATCTCTATCCACTGATATTGTTTGATTGATATGGTTTGAAATGAAGTTTTTGATTTCACAAAATGTTTTTAGTTCGAATTGGTAAACACGCTAATTTAGGTTTCGGAGAGTATGCTTAGGCAACTGGACTTACATTTTCCATTATTTCTGCGTTGGAATGTCCAGTATTCACTCTAACCTCGCTTTTAGTCGTGGGTTGACAGCTGTTCTCGTCTCTTGTAGATGTTTTTTTATGTGAGTTGGTTGATTCCTGGTTTTCTACGATGTTATTTGGGGAGCTACAGGATAACATGCACCCCTAACCTGTGTCTGGGACCAACTTGTTTACTTCCAAACGATGCTGTGTTGTTTTCCGTTATAAGGTAAAATTTCTGATTTGTCCTTTTTTATTGGTCATTGGTATCCATGAGATATTGTTTTCTAACTGCGCACTTTCTCTCCAACATATTGCGATGTGATTTTATTTTTAATAAATTACGGCGTAGTTTGTATTTTGTAACTGCGTAGTAAATTTTTTTACGTCTTAAAACTAGTTTACAAGATATTTTTATATGGAATTCTGCATGACAATTTTTATAATAGACTTCTAGCCTATGTGTTTTTTTGTTACTATAATATTTGAATTTTCTTTTGTACTAATTTATTTAACGTTTATTTAATTGTAAAATTGTTAAATTGGCCTTTCTTGTGGCATTTTTCTTTTGCATTCATGCTTCCACTTCGATCCTAAACTTTATCTTTTTTTTACATGCTTCTCTATTAAAATGTATTAGTTAAATTTTAAATGATAATATTTTAATTTTGATATGAAATAACTATGAAATCAGATTTTTATTTTTCTTTAAAAGTAATTTATGTCTTTCTTATAGTCTTCATTATAATTTCATGAATTTTTCTCTACTATTACTCGGTGTCGTGTTCTGAAATACAGTGTGTTCATCTCACTATATTAGAAATTTAACATCACATGTCAGTATCCCAAGAGTAGCTGATATTTTTGCCAATGTATTTCATACAAATTATACTAATGCCTCTACCTCTTCCAAATCTGATTCGAGCTAATTTGTTTTTACAACCTATTGAAATTACACATGAAAAGAAATGTTAATTTTCGTTGGTTTTACCATATTATATATCATCACTTTCCAATACTTGGAAAGTAGCATATGTTGTTCTATTGTTAATTCACATAATGACGTGTTGTGATTGATTGATATTGGTCTGATTACCTACCTATCTTGGTCAAACGATGTAAGTTCCAGCTGCAGGAAAGCAATGAATTGCGCTGCATCTGTTTGGCAAAGTATTTTCCCGCCCTGATATTGCAACCTCTGTTAAACTTTACAAGATTTATGTTACATCAATTATTGAATATGGCTTTGGTTTTTGGTGCTAATACTTGTGCGAGAATAGGTTATCCTAGAGAAGTAGACCAGATTTCTCATTTGTAGTATACCTTCACAGACAGAGCATTTCATAATGTGTTCTTAATAGATTTAAAATGTTGGTATTGTTTGAAAATTAACTCTCGTTTACGTGGACATAATTTTAAGTTGTCTTGAACATTTTTGTACAACTTGGTTACGATATTTTATTTCTAATCGTGTTTTGTCCCATAGGATAGTGTACCTATTTAGGTTATTGATGCTTCCTCAATAAAAGCTTTTAAAACTAAAATTCATTAAGTTCTTTTTGATGTAACGAGCGTTCAAATAAAAACGTGGTCAAGTTGGTTCTGAAAATTTGGACGTAGGGCGTAGCGTATAGCAAATGAACTTAAACGTCATCTGTCAAAGCGCTATATCGCCGCTATCAATTTGAATATTTTCGTTTTAAAAAGCGTTTAAAATGGTGTTTTCTCAAGAACAAAAAGTGTTTATCATAGAGTCCTACTTTAGAAATGGACGCAAGATTGATGGAATATGGAAGTATTCTATTGAGGAATGTTTCATAGAATTTCAAAATCAATTTCCCGGCGTTGTTGAGTACAAAATTTTTCAAAGTGCAGTTCAGCGTTGTGTTAATGTTTTTCGTGAAACGGGCAGTGTAACAAGAAAAGAAGGAAGCGGCCGACCTAAAAAGCGGACTGAAGAATTAAAAGAAAATGTCCAACAAATAATGGAAAATGCGCCAAGAACTTCTGTACGTGTTTTATCACA
>NW_019416662.1:198683-217782 GCF_000390285.2 Anoplophora glabripennis
ATAATAATAATAATATCACAAGTGGAAGTGTTAGATATGATTGTAAAAATTGCTCACAGTTACCCTACTCTCCCCTGCTTTACAATCTTCAGTATAAAATGACGAGTGAGGAATAAGAGAACATTTCTCAATATACACGAATATAAGGGCAGTTTTTTATAAATTTATCATCTCCTCCCCTTTTCCATGTTACTGCAGACCTTTTTCAAGTAGAATTTCAATGGACATATTTATGTGACTATTTGAAATATAACTCGGATGTAATTCAACAAGTTCCGAAGACATGCCGCGACGATCTAAAAAACTACGAAGACGTTTGTTTGGAAACTTTTTCAATTCATTCTCGCGCCCTATAAGAGTATGCATACGTATGAACTCCTCGTGAACAATTTTCAATAATGTCATTCTCGAAGGGCCATTCGTCTACTGTTTATAATCTCTTGAGGCGAGTGATATGGGTACGAATTATTATTTTTAAGGATACCTACCTCAGAATTATTAAATATTCAGGTGGCATTGTGTAGTACTGAATGCAACTATATATGTAAATTAATTCAAATTTCAGGAAAAGTGATGACAACAACTAAAGGCTGTACCGGAATCAGGTTGAAATAAGCCATTATTCTTTAGAATCTGTGGGAATTTTTAGGGAAATTTCAACTTTAACAAGGAACCTCAGTCCTGTAAGGTAAATTTCCATACAAATGGCTCATTTAAAGCCCGTGTAGGATGAATGTTGCAGAATAACTTTATATAGTTTTAAACTATATGGTTTTACTACTTTTTAAAATCTACATTGTTCCAATTTTTATATTTTGATTTAACAAATTTTAGACACGTTGCATTTAGTAAATGAAACCATGGTATATGTAAACAAATTCAAACGGTTGAGGTTTAAAAATCTAGTTTTGACACGTGTGAAAAGAATTATTAAAAAATTAACGTAATAAACCCTTCTACTAAAACGATTAGTTAAGGCCTAATAAAAAATCTCTCACAGACAAAAACAGACAAATAAAAACCATACAACACTTTACCTCTCAATACAATAAGTTGTTAACGTTTCGAAAATCAATATGTTTTTGTTCTCGAGAATAACGTTTCGTTTTTTTGCACCCTCAGGTAATTTGACACCTTTACTGAATTTGTTGAGACATTTGTAAGTGACGTTTACAAATTAGTAATCGGTAAGTGATTACTTATCAATAGGCGGTATTCTAATAAATGCAGAAATTTTAAAAATCAATTTTTATTAGAGACAAAATTATAAACAAATTATAATTTAAACAATTATTAAAATTTATTGGAGTACTTAATAGAATTCGGGTGTAAAATAACGTTTTCGTCTGATGACGCTATAGTTGCTGCACATTTTGTAATAACACTCTGGATTGTAATCTCATTTTCTGACACCGTAGAATTTCTTCGAGAATTTCCATGTAAATTTAGTTTGAAAATTAATTTTTATTTATCATACACTGAGAAAAGGATTTATTTGGACTAAATAAATATCATTTGCCATGAACTAATCCTAGTTTTGGATATTGCGTAGCATATATAGTGTGAAAAGTAACTAATAATAAGTTCATAGTTTTGTAATAAATCATATTTGAACGTTAATTTATTTTTACTGTAATATCACATTTCACCTCTTTATTATTAAACTACATATTTTAAGATGTAGATGACATAAAATTATTAGAAATATATCTTAGCTAATGTGAACTAAATGCTTTTCAGTGAGAATAGGTTATTTTAATATTAATAAATCAATGGTTTATAAAAAAATTGTTTCCTTCACTAATATTGTACGTATTTTTTTCTTGATTAGTCTCAGTTCTTTATCAAATTTAATTAAACTGATAATTAGATAACTTATCTAACTATAAGTTTATAATTATTAAATTTGAAAAGGTACATCGTGTTGAGATCTACTAATAGAAAAATACTATACTTTTATTCGAACATTTCATTTTTGCTAAATATGAATTTTAAGATTTTGTACTACTACTACTTGTCATAGTTGTTGACAGTTTAATGAGTTATTAAAAATAAATGGCGGATTGGTAAATTGGGTTTTATTATAAATTTATGAAACTACAACAGCTGACTTTTTGACGATTATTACTTGTTTGGCCCTAACTTCCACAGTTTCTGCATCCATTTTAATTAGGAGCAAACGGAACACAGCACTCTGTAGCTATATGCAGATGTTATACATATTATGAATATGATCTAACAACAACAAGAAACACTACCTATTGATATAGTCCATACTAGCCTACTAAACTTCACAATATACTACAGACACCTTGCATACATAGTCGCCATGATGGCAAAGACACGACTGTTAGGGGAAAACACAACTTGGTCACGTGATTCAAATAATTTTTACATAATATTTTTTACTATTGAACTGATACTGGTTGTAACTACATAAAAATTTAACTTTTATAACCAGCTGGTTGACATTTAAGAAATTATATGTTTGGAATCATTTTTCTTTTAAGTTTAATTGTAACGTTTGATAGGCCAATATAAAATAATATTTATTAAATAAAAACGAATATAAATTTATATTAAAAATTTATTCTTTTAATTCGGCCTAAGAAATATTCTAAAATCATAAATGGTTATATTAAATCTAATTTGTTAATTATAGACAAACCTATTGCAAACTATTTCTTTTTTCAATTCAAACAAATCAAATGACTTGTAGTGAATGTTTATCCCAATGTAACTAGCATAAATGTAAACTGACTGCATTTAAAACAACCGATTGCTTTAATAGAAAGTAATTGTTTTTTAAGTGTAGAGTCTTCGATATATATTCCTCAGCTACAGTGGACGAATATGTGACTGCCTGTTTTGGTTGTAGTGCTAGATATTTTTTTTATAAAATTTTAAATATCTTTCAGATAAACTATTAGTTATTAGATTAGAAATAGGAATGTTTGATTTGAGACAAAATTATTTTTATTGTGTATGTATTTATTTATATAAAAATAGGCTATTATTATGACTATGACTATTTAAAACCCAAAATTATAAAATTGAATTAAGGTATGCAAAAAACTATAGGTCAGAGGAGTCTTAGCTTTTGGGACCTACGTCTTTAAATTCATTGCTGCTTACAGTTACTTCAGTAAAAAATATAAATTTATTTAAAAGAGAATGTGAACTATATATACTTAATCAAAGCAGACAAAATACCCATAATATTATAGATTTAAAGAATAACTAAATATAAAATTCAATTCTGTATAAATTAGTAATAAATATGTGTTTTGTTCTATTAAATACTGTTTTGTTTTTATTTTTGTGTTATATTTTAAGATATACTCTAAGGAATGATTTACCATTTACTACTTTGTCCTCACGTATATCATACCAATGTTCAGTGAGTACACTGAAAAAAGGATTTATTTGGGCTAAATAAATATCGTTTGCCATGAACTAATCCTAGTTTTGGATATTGCCTAGCATATATATTGTGAAAAGTAACTAATAATAAGTTCATAGTTTTGTAATAAATCTTATTTGAATGTTAANTTAGCTTTCTGGGACCTACGATTTTTAATTCATTGTTGCTTTCACTTACTTCAATAAAAAATATAAATTTATTCAAAAGAGAATGTAAACGATATACTTAATCAAAGCAGACAAAATACCCATAATATTATAGATTTAAAGAATAACTAAATATAAAATTAATTTCTGTATAAATTAGTAATAAATATGTGTTTTGTTCTATTAAATACTGTTTTGTTTTTATTTTTGTGTTATATTTTAAGATATACTCTAAGGAATGATTTACCATTTACTACTTTGTCCTCACGTATATCATACCAATGTTCAGTGAGTATTTTGATATTTGTGAATTTACAAGTTCTTTACTGTATATATTATATAGATTTTTAATTAATGTGTGCTTGAAAAAACCTGTAATTATTATTTCAATAAATATCATTAGTTGGATTAATTGCTTGCATAGCTACGTCACATGATGATAATTGTATTTTTCCAAGCGCGATCACAAACTTTTAATTCCTCAAATTGTGGCTGTTTAAAGTACCTAATCGTTGTATTCATTTATTCCAATTATTGTATTCAGAAAGTTTGCTACAAATACAATTTTTGGATAATGATTTTTTTCATTATTTGGGAGGTCTCTTACAAAAAAGTCCATAAAATATTGTTGTCTGAAAAACTGGTACAATGTTCAATCTATTCTTCTTAATTTTTCTAGCAATATTTATTGTGTTTGTAATTTTCGTTTGTTTTATTTTCAATATTCCTGCAGCAAGATTCATGAGTTTATGAGAATACTTTTTATGATTTTGAATTTGTTATTAAAAACGTCTTTTGAAGAAATTAATTTGGCTCTATCGTACAAATATTTAATTACACTTTTCTTTATGTCAATATGATGATCAGAATTAAAATTTAGAAATCTATTAGTGTGAGTTGGCTTCTTACAAACAGTTGTTTCTAAAGGATTGCCATTTTTTAATAAAGTATCTAGAAAGGTTAATTTATAAAGGCAATTAAATTGGTTCTTTTTAATAAAATTTTTCATTTCTCAATGGTAAAAGGCCAAATTGCAAAACTATCATGTACGTATCTTTATCAAATGATGGACATATTCTTATTTATATTGTTCACATAGTTTTCTTAAAATAAAGCATATTGATATTAATTTTTATACAGGGTGATTTACAAACGATGACCAAAATTGAAACCTCGTATTCTTTGGTGAATTTTAAGGGGAGTCTTACGTATAAAGGTTTTATCTATTTTGTTAAAAAGATAGACGGTGTTAAACTTAAAAAAATGTTTTTAGTTTTTTAAAATAATTTAAAAATTAAGAAGTGAAATAATTTTAAATTGGGCAGATGTATTTGAGTTTACTCGAAAATCAGGCTTTTTTCGAAAAACATAAAAGAGTAGTAATTTTTTAAAAAATTAAAAGACGAACCCCTAAAATATCATGATTGTTACCGTAAAGCAGTGACTATTTTATTTAGAAAAATATGCCACCAATACCCTGTATCTCCGCCACTGGAGCATCTAAATTTTAAGAAAAGGCCTCAGATTTTGGACAATGTTTGCATAAATACTTGTGTCCAATTTCAAATTATTTCACTTACCAATTTTTAAATTATTTAAAAAAATTAAAAATATGTTTTAAGTTTACCACCCTGTATCTTTTTAACGAAGCGTCCTAGAAAAAAAACTTTTTACGAAAGACTCCCCTTAATATAGACCAAAGAATACAAGGATTCATTTTTGGGCACCGTTTGTGAATCACCGTGTATATAAAATTAGTAATTCCATTATATATTCTTAGTTCTATCTACCAAATTGTTATAACTTATTTTTGATAAAATTCAATGCCTTATCTACTAGTAGGTACATTAATAAACAAACTAATCGCATCAAATCTTTTGTATTATTGATATTGCCATAAGTACGGAAGAGTCTGCCTGCAGTGGGGTGCCTTGTATCATGGATCGTTTTGCGTCGACGTTGATCGATTAATAAAAAGCGTAATTTTCCTAATGAATAGTGAATTACATTAAAAGCATATTTATGTATGTGGTAAAACGCTGCAACAGCAAATTGCTTTTAATTCATCGCCGTCGTTTAAAGCCGCGGAATTGTTTCGTTTAGCGCTGAACTTAAAGTTCCTGTTTTGGGGAAATACAGACGCTGTGCCAGGGTAATGCCAAATCGACAAAATTCCGTTTATTCATTAAGTCAGTCATTTGTAACTTTCACCTACGTATGTCTAATAACGTTAAAATGTGAACATACTGAACTATGGTGGGACTGAGAGCTATAAATAAATTAAAAACAAAGCTACAAATTTTTGTGGTTTGTTAGTATTGAAGTTAATAATAATTTAACTTTATATCAATTATTTTATTGCTTTCTCTACGAAAAATAAACAAAATTTGACAAAATTGTCTATAATTTTAATGCAGCCCTATTTATTTCGGATAATTTCTGAATCACCCTGTACAGGTTGAAAATGTATTTTAGTTTTTGGTAAACATTACTGTGTTCCTGTTCACTGTAAGGTTGACTTTTGAAAAAAATTACTATTTTGTTTCAATAACATTTGAACTATTCAAATTTATCATTGTTTTTAACATATATAAAAACAGATTAACACAATTGATTAGAGAAACTAAAACTACTTTTTATAAAAAGCAAATCTACGAAAACAATGGTAATGCTAATAAATTATGGAACACCATAAAAAACATAACTAGTGTCAATAATAAAAAAGAAATATGTCATTTAAAAGATAATAATAATGAAACAACTTATGATCTACAACAAATAACTAACATATTTAATAAAAAATTTGCTACTGTAGGTAAAAATTTAGCCGCCAAAATAAAAACGAATAATAACTACAATCTACCTAAAAAGAATTGTTCCAGTACTTTTAATTTATCTCCTACAAACGAAAATGAAGTTCTTTCTATCATAAATGAACTAAAAAACAAAAAAGCTCCAGGTATAGACGGCTTGAGAGCGGAGACAGTCAAAATTATAGCCAAAGAAATTGCGAAGCCATTAACCTTAATACTTAACAAAATAATGGAGACTGGCTACTGTCCCATGGCCTTCAAGACGTCTATCATAACACCAATATATAAAACTGGAGATCAAATGGAAGCATTAAATTATCGACCAATTTCTTTAATAACTACGTTTTCAAAAATATTTGAAAAAATAGTCAAAGTTAGACTGGATGCTTATATTAAAGAAAATAAACTTATTTCGAACAGGCAGTTTGGGTTTCAATCGGGAAAATCTACTCAAGATGCCATTGAGTACCTCACCTCGGAAATATATTCCGCGCTCGATGGGAGCACTCCATCGCTATGTGTATTCGTAGACCTTACTAAGGCTTTTGACACAGTTAGTCACCCTCTTCTTTTAGGAATCCTCAGTCAAATTGGGATCAAAAATGTAGCATTAGATTTATTCAAAACTTATTTATCTAATAGAAAACAATATGTTAAAATTAAAGATCAAATTAGTAATCCTGAAAATGTCGAGTACGGAGTACCACAGGGGACGGTGCTAGGACCAGTACTTTTCACTCTGTATATCGATGGAGTGTTCTTAATACCGTCGAGTGCTGAAATTATTAGCTTTGCTGATGACACTGCCTTGTTTTATAAATCTGATACTTGGACTAATTTGAAAAATATTGTAGAAAAAGATTTGATACTTATAAAAAAGTGGTTCGATGGTATGCTTCTTACAATTAATTTAAATAAAACTTGGTACTTGCCGTTCGCTTGTGAAAATAAATCATTACCCTCATTCTCTAGTATACTCTTAAGCACTGAAGAAAAAGAACATCAAATAGAATGTGCAAAGAAAGTAAAATACTTAGGTATAGTAATAGATCCACTTCTAAAATGGGACGAACACATAAAGTATATAATAAACAAACTAAGATCAATAATGTATAGAATAAAATATTTAAAGAATATACTTACTCAAAACGACCTAAAAACTGTTTATCATACCTTAGTTGAAAGCCACATAACTTACGGTATTATTGGGTGGGGAGGAGCATATGACGTGCATCTTCGAAATCTAGAGATAACACAGAAAAAAATTTTGAAAATAATATTAGGTAAGTCTATGTTATACTCCTCGGACTTAATTTATCAAGAAGCCAAAGTTTTGGATATAAGGCAATTATACTATATGACTTCAAATATACGTCAATACAAAAAAAGACAATTGATACCAACACTAAATCATGAATACAATACTAGACTTGTAAACTACTACTTACCACCTAAAATGAAAAAAACTATTGGTCAAAGGTCAAATCTTTATCTTGGACCGAAATTGTTGAATAGTGTACCCAACGCCATAATGAATGTCACTTCACTAAATTTATTTAAAATAAGATTGAAAACTTATTTGCTGGGCATACCACGAAATGTAATAAGTAACCTGATTAATAACATTATCCAGTAACAAGCAAATATTGCATTTTAATTGTTTTGTCATTATTGGATCATGACACGCGACGTTATATATGTACATGTTGTATACTGAAATGCACTTTTAGATAGTCCTTTACACTTTCCTGTTATTTTATTTTGTATCTACTTAAACCTCATATTATGTGTTTGTTTGTTGATTAATTGTATTGAATATTTCTATGTATATATTTCTCTTTATTACTATATTTTGAATATGTACCTACACCCCAGACAAGCTTGCTTAAGGGGATTATGTTTATTTACTGCTTATTTCCCTTATATAATGTATTGTAGTGTTTATATAAGAGGTAAATAAACTATATTATTATTATTATATTTATTATTATTATTATTATTATTGTTTTTATTTCTGATACGCACTGTATCGTGATGAAAGAAACAAATTCGTTTAAAATTCAAGTAATTATTTTGTGAAAAAACGCTCGGATACATCGTTTAGTATTTCTGTTTGCGGAGTTTTTGACATAAGAAAATTGTATACAGGGCGTCTCAAGAAGAACACATTTTTAAATAGACACGTAAACAGATAAAACTGCACAGTTGACATATGGTTTCAACACGATGGAGCACCTCCTCGTTCTGCAATTGCAGTTCGACAATTTCTTGACTTAACTTTCCTTAATAAATGAATTGAACGCCAGAGGTCCTATTGAGTAGCGCCAAGGTCAACGGATTTAACTCCTTTAGATTTATTCTCATGGGGTTATTTGAAATCTAAGTTTACGTGAATAGACCAAATAATCTTGATGACCTGAAACGGAATACGCCAGGAAATAAGACTTATTGTAATTGAAAAAGTTCTACGGCAAACAATCCTTCGACTACAAAAATGTATTGAAGTAAACGGACAAAACATTGAACATTTATTGTAAAGCAATTGTTATTTAAATAATGTTTTATGATTAAACTTTTTTGCATTTATAACATTTCAAAAGTTATTACTACGAAAAGCGCTCATTTTAGAGATATGATAGATTATACAAAAAGTGTTCAGAATTTATTGTACAATTCGAAAATGTAATAATATATAGGGTGTTCCATTAAAAAAAATCAATGATGGCTGCATTATGTTCTTTTTGAGACACTGTATATAATTTTCTTGTCAAAAAATCCTCAACTCACGTTTTCTCACAAAATAGTTATCTTGATTTTAACCGAATTTGTTCCTTTCATCACGAACGCATTATATATTAATGAATAATATACGAGTATTAATAAATAGTTTATCGTAGATATATTTACTTTTATTTTCTTCTCTGTAACATTCTCTTCCTTATATATTTATCGAGCTCCTGTACAATGCCTCAAACTCTCTAATTTTTTCTGATCCTCCCATTTTACCGCCTACGTTTCGCAGCAGTACAATGCCGTGTTCCGTATGTACTTTTCTAAGTCTTTCGTATCTCCAAATTTATCGTTCGGAACCACCATTATACCAGACATAATAGTGGTCCCTTTTTTTGTTAAAAGCAGCCCCGTCTTCGGACTAATCTTTTGTTTTATATCTTTACCATCCCAACTTGTTTCCCAAACAGTAAGAATTCGTGACTTTCTCACTTTCGGCCGATTTTCTTTTGTGGGATGCTGACACCATTGAATATTGGGTGTTTACAAACTTGAAAATTATTTTTAGGATAACTTTATCTAGTTACTTTAAACCAAATAATGCAAAAATATAGTAAGAAATAAATAATAAATAGATAATACATATTGAACTCTGTTCTAGAAAAGCTCTTCCAAAAATGGCGGATGGAAATTTTAACAATTAAACGGCGTTTTTCTTTCACCTCCACTACTTTCACTTTCCACACCAAACGTTTTCTGCGCATGTGTATGCTGCTGTCCTGATATTGCTGCCGGTACACTAACTGTCTCAAACTCGATAGTATGGGCCTACTGTGAGGATACAAAAAATTTAAATAAAATTTGGGACACGTGGTGTTAAATGGGATCAGATAAGCTCCATTTTCAATAGAAAGTATTATTAGACTAGGCGGTATCTTTTTTTTTTTTGGGTGAATCGTATATCCACGGAGATTTTTGGCTTTTTGGCTTTCAAATATCACTAGAAATGAAAATTTTTCTATGCGCATAAAAAAAACGTGGGCTTAACTTTTGGCGGCACAATATGTTAAAAAAAATTCGAAAAATGTCATATTTTTCTTCCTATTTAATTATGTATCTTTTCAAGAGTTGATTTTAGGCGAAAATGGAAGAGGAAAAAAATGTTTGTAAATAAATTTTTTACAAAATGACTAGTTACAAATCGAATGAATCATGATTATTATGGTAAAAATCGAAAAAATCGCAAAAATGGGGTTAAAAACAACACTTTTTAGGGAATTCCTTTTGGGGTATTTAAATTGGGTATAGGACCTTTATACTTGGCTCAAAAAACCTTCATGTTATGTAGAATATTCACACCAAATTTCAACAAAATCGGTTTGATAGATTTTGCATGATAATTTTACAATCCAGATTTTGAAAAAAAAATTTGCATATTTTCAAAATTTTGCACAGCAAAAATCAAAGCCCTTAAATACTTGAAAATTTAATCACATATAGAAGGGCTCTGAAGCTTTCAAACTTTTTTGAAAAATTCGAATCCGTCAATTAGGAGAGCTCTGGCGCTAGTTTAAACATTGGTCGAATGTTTGTACTTATAAACAATTAGAATAACTTTGTGAATATTTAATCAAATCAAATTTTTCAAACCGGGTTTTAGAAGTTCTTGGAAAGACGCTTCTTTAAAAAAAAACAGATCGATTGATCAATTAGTTACGTAGTTATAGCCGATCAAAGTTAACCGTCATATACACTAAATGTACTGGGATATCCGGGCTAATTTTTCGAAAAATACCCTTGGTATTCCGAGTACTTACCAGGTCTAAGATTACAATACTTTTCTTCATTGGCAACCTACTTTAAAACGTGTTTAAAGTTATTTATGCAAGCGAGAAATTCAAGAAAATCGTACGGGTGGTGGTGGAGGTGGAAGCAGAGAGCGCGGCCGCTTCGGCCTGCTCGAAATTGAAGCGACGAGTTCAAAACCGTGATGCGCTTAAACATTTTTAATATCTCATCTTCTAGAGGTCCGATTTTGATGATTTTTTTTTTAATTTTAGCATATTTTCAAATGCCTATCGTTAATAATTATTGGTCTTTCAACAGTCCGATAATTATTTATCTTTAAACTTCCTTTAATTATCAACTTTATTTTTTTATTGTATCAAAGGTAAGTGCATAAACTTATATACTGTTTATCAAAGATCAAAAACAAATTTATTTAAATATTCTAAAATTGTTTAAACAACAATTATTTTCAAAATATGTCGAAAATTAGTAATATAATGAGTTAATTTCTCATTTGCTTATATTTTAAACAATAAATAATATTTGAATTATACTTTAATCACAAAAAAAAATAATATTAAAAAAAGAATCTTTCTTTCATTTCAATATATTATTTCGTATTCGCAAAATACGACCTTGAAAAAAAAAATAGATACATCTGAAACCTGACATAGGCCAACTTTTTTATTTGAAGTAAATAGACTAGTACCTACTTCCAAATGCAAAGTTATAGGAAATAACTTGATTAAGAAAAATTTACAAATAATTTTTTCCGGTGTTGCCATTTAAAAAAATATCGTTTTAGTAGCTACTACAAGAAATCTGGCAACACCGGAAAGAATTATTTGTAAATTTTTCTTATTTTTTTTTAAAAAAAGCGTCTTTCCAAGAACTTTTAAAACCTGGTTTAAAAAATTTGATATGATTGAATATTCACAAAGTTATTCTAATTGTTTATAAATATAAAAATTCGATGTATAAACAAGCGCCAGGGCTCTCCTAATTGACGGATTCGAATTTTTCAAAAAAAGTTTAAAAGCTTGAGAGCCCTTCGTCTATATGTGATTAAATTTTCAAGTAACTAAGGGCCTTGGTTTTTGCTGTGCAAAATTTTGAAAATTTGCAATTTCTTTTTCAAAATCTGGATTGCAAAATTATTATGCAAAATCTATCGAACCGATTTTGATGAAATTTGGTGTGATGATTCTACATAACATGAAGTTTTTTTGAGCCAAGTATAAAGGTCCTATACCCAATTTAAATACCCCAAAAGGAATTCCCTAAAAAGTGTTGTTTTTAACCCCATTTTTGCGATTTTTTCGATTTTTACCATAATAATCATGATTCATTCGATTTGTAACTAGTCATATTTTGTAAAAAATTTAATTACAAACATTTTTTTCCTCTTCCATTTTCGCCTAAAATCAACTCTTGAAAAGATACATAATTAAATAGGAAGAAAAATATGACATTTTTCGAATTTTTTTTAACATATTGTGCCGCCAAAAGTTAAGCCCACGTTTTTTTTATGCGCATAGAAAAATTTTCATTTCTAGTGATATTTGAAAACCAAAAAACCAAAAATCTCCGTGGATATACGATTCACCCAAATATGGCTTTTTGAAACAGATACCGTCTGGACTATATCTTTGGGATTTGACAGAAACGACTAATGACGTCATCAAACAATCTATTCTCTATATGACTTCCCATTTTTTATATGCTCGTAGTGGGTCCATACTATCGAATTTGAGAAACCCTGTACAAAACATCTGATACGAAACTGATACAAAGTTCAGTTTTTCAAGTTGTGTGAAACGTTTCTACACATTTGACTGGCGAAAATTGCTTTATCACTGGAATATTAAAATTTCATTTAATTTTCAGCACCTTTTACCTACTCAGATATTAAGGTCTGCTTACAACAGAGAGCTGGAATATAGGGGTAAAACGGATTAATTAACTTTGAATATATACTTTAATATTTACCATATTTTAATATAAGACAGGGGGTTGTTATTGCAGCGACGTAATTAAATTATGGGTGGAAAAGAGTAAAAGGCAGTTAACGAAGATATTAGAAGACGAACGGGATTAAAGAACACAATAATTAAAACCTTTGACTTCTAATACACGCAAATATTATGGGGGAATAGGGGAAAGTATTCTTGTTTCAGGAGAACTGTTTTCAACTGCAAACAACGTATCAAAGTAACATGAGAGGTTTCAGAGATCAAAACTTTCATATTCCGGCTATACAGGGTGTGTCAATATATAACAGTTCAACAACTTCTATCTCTTGATCCTATCGTGCGTCTTCAATTCTCGCAGATTATTCACCAGTAAAGAGTTGGAGATTTTAAATTTCACAAGTACATTCTTTTCACGGAGAAACCGTGTTTTAGAAACGTGAGATAATAAATCTTTACAACCAGTGTTTAATCTAATGAAAATCCCCATGTCGTTGGACATTTTCAGGGTGAATTTCGTATAAACGCGTGGACTGGTTTTATTAGTAACTTTCTGCTTGTCCTATTAGATTACTAAATCGTGTCGATGATAACAGTTTTCTGTAAAATACTCAGCTGGAATTGTTTAACGATCTACCAGTTAATCTACGTAATCACATGTATTTTATGGACGATGGAGCCCCACCGTACTTCAATTGCAATGTAAGAAAATATTGATGGATAAGCATGCTCCTTTTCACTGGCCACAACTATCACCTGACGTAAACTCCTGTAATTTTTTTATTTGGGGGGCTTTAAAAGACAAAGTATACTCTGTGAGTATTGATGACGTGGGATAACTGTGGAACAGGAATACTGTTTACAATTTGCCGAATGAAGGAATATTGAAAATAGTGCATTTAATTCTTTGCGTAGAATTAATTTATGTATTACAGATAACGGTGATCATATTGAACAGTTCCTATGTGAGAACAGTATATTACAAGTTATTTTGCTCCTCTCAGAAAATTGTGGTAGTTCAATGTATACGCAATATGGGGACACTTGTATAATTAAAAAATAGTGAAAAATCTGTTTTGACCTGAGGATGTCACTCAAAAAAGTAATCAACAATCATGATAACTAGCCATGGGAAACTTTGTGGCGACAATCAAATACATCTGTGGTGAATCGTGTGCCGCTCTATGCTCACAATACACAATGCTGCTGACTACCATAAAAACACGTGCCATATACTCGACCAAGCAAAGCGTCACACTCACTGACGCACGCACAAAGACAATGAAATGCACAGCATGTGAGATATGTATCGAATAAATTGATCGATGCGAAGCTTCAGATCAATGGCAGACAAGTATATGTTATTGTACAATGAGGCGTATAGTGGGATTACTAAAATGTGAAGTAGTTAATACTTTGCCACCATTAGTAAAAATAGGATATACCTATTAAATCTTCGACTATTTTAGATATGCGCCTGTGATGTCGGTAAATATTGAACGGTCATTTTAGTTTTTGAAATCAACATTTTTTCCAACTTTATTGGCTTATTTTTTTCTTGGAATTCTATCTCAACAAATATTGTACGGACTTTATATGCTTTATGATAAGTTCCATGTGAAACGTTTAGTGTAGAAAAATTGACTCTGCCCCTTTTTGTTTGTCCATTTACGATGTTTCCCAACACTTACTCACCCTGCAGCTTTTAAATAAAGCAACGTTGCGCTAAGGCATGTTTAGCCGCTATCATATTTCGACCACAAATTTATTAAATTTAAATACACTCTGTATGATTACCGTAGAACCAAATATATTGGTTACATTAACCAAGAAATCTGTATAAACGAAAGTTATCAAGACACTATAACATCAATATAAAAATAACTATAAGATTCTTCACTTATTTATAAATCGGAGTGGGGATTTATCCGCGCACGAAAATAACAGGAAATATATCATCTCGAGATTAGTATCAATCAAATCAACAAATCAGACATCACTGTCAGAGATTTGTTTCTGAGAAAGTCATTTTTATTGCAATAAATATACATATTTATTAACGTTCTAAGATGATTAATGGTCTGATACTGGATCTGTTATTTCTACGCCCACACACACTTTTAATATATCTGTTATTACTGTATTTTTAGATTTTTATCAAATGTTAGAGAATGTGACGTTATTTAGTTTGTGTACAAGATTACTGTTTTACGCAATACTTAATAACAATAACACATCGGTTTTTTGTTTTATTTAAATAACAGAGAAAATTTGTTTTTAATTAAAAATGTGTAATAAGTAGTAATATACAGGATGTTCCTTAATGATGTATGAATATTTAAGGGTGTGATTCTACATGGAAAATTAATGATAGTTTGCTTTATAAACTATGATCCAGAAATGTCCCGTTTCGAAAATACGGGGTATCAAAGTTTTAGGAAAAAGAAGGAAATTAATAAATATTTTCGAAACAGCTTGAGATTTTTCAGTGATATTTAGTACGAAGTGATAGTTAATAAAGGCGTATGTTTTTCAGTATAAACATAATTTTTATCTCTAATGGTGTCGTGCATACGAGCACTGACTTTGATATTTTTAAAGAAAAAAATGGTACGGCAATGGCTTTTTCCCAAATAAAATTATTTTTGAAATCCCCGTTCAATTCAAAAGATAAGAGGTCTCTTGAATTTTTGTCCCACAATGAGCCGTTTTTGACTAAAAAAAATAATACCTGTTGTATTGTCCGTAATTAATGTAATTATAAAAAAACTGATTTTCGAGTAAAACTTAAAAACCAACTTCGATATTCGAATATAATGCTTATTAAAATTACATAGTGGGCTGCGATAGCAACTTTGACAGTCTGAGTAGTTAAAAGAAAGAATAAATAATGATTTTCATCAAATTCAAGCAACAATAACTTTCGAACAAATTACATTTTCGTTACTAAAATGATGTCGAAATTTGTGAATCACCCTGTATTTATGGACATACATCTTGTTCTTTTTAAACTCTTAATACTCATTTAGATGTAACTTTCTGAAAAATAATTTATATTAAGAACTCTTAGGAAAAGTTCGATACAAGTTTAACTTTTACATTTACATATACATAATGTGTCGTCTTACCTAAAAATACATCTCTTTATGCGTACATTTCGACATCAAAATTGCTTCAATTGAATTGAATTGAATCTATTTTTTTGCGACATAAGAATGAGTCTCTTTAAGTAGCAATTTCCAAATTTCAGAATAATAGTCCGGTCATATTAGGCCAAAAAATAAGAGTGAAGGTACATAAATTTACAAGCTGAAAGTGAGTAAAATTGTTTAAAATATAATTAAAAATAACATTAAAATTCCTCATCGTTCCGG
The DNA here is from genome assembly GCF_000390285.2 of Anoplophora glabripennis. Classification (NCBI taxonomy): domain Eukaryota; kingdom Metazoa; phylum Arthropoda; class Insecta; order Coleoptera; family Cerambycidae; genus Anoplophora; species Anoplophora glabripennis. Next base: position 214,929 of record NW_019416662.1, read on the forward strand.
TACTCGGAAAAAAATTTACTCGAGATCAAAAAAATGGGTCGCGATTTTCAGCTAAGCGGTAAGTTTTATCATAAAATTATTGTAGATCATAAAATTATCTATAAAAAATGTATCAATACTTTTTTTCCTAAGAGCCACCGTTTCTGAGATATAACGATTCAAAAAGTTGTAAAATCAAACCCAACCATTATATATTACCAAGTTCAAGTGTGGCTTGGTTATCAGCTAGACCCAAAAGACTGGGGTTGGAATTTGGTCGACAATACATTAGAACCAATTCAGACTTTACTCCCACCTGCGCCGGAAAAACTGTTAAACACAATTTTTTGCAACTGTAAAAAGGGATGCAATGCTACATGTGGTTGCAAAAAAGTTTAACTGTTTTGTTCTCTGGCATGTACAAATTGTCAAGGCCGGTCGTGTTCTAATGTTGAATCACCAACAGTAGAGGATTCGTTTGATACCAACGAGGAGACATGCGATACATCACTAATGACGCAATTTACTTACACCCAGAATGAAGAAGAAGAAGAAGATCAAGAAGAAGAGCAAGAAGAAGTATTTGAAGGTTATGAACCAGACGAATAAATTCCTCTACTTTAATAATTCCTGCAATAGTTTCAAACTAAACAGAATCACAACAGACCTGTGGAATAGGCCTACTGGGGAAACCACGTTAAAAAAAACGCGGTAAGTACACTACCTGATAGGTGGCGTGGAAACATGTGCATATTATGACGATTACAACTTTTACAACTTTTTGAATCGTTATATCTCAGAAACGGTGGCTCTTAGGGGAAAAAGTATTGATACATTTTTTATAGATAATTTTATGATCTACAATTTCTCTGAGGTAATTTTATGATAAAACTTACCGTTTAACTGAAAATCGCAAAAAAAAAACATTTTTTTGACCTTTGAGCTCGAGTAAATTTTTTTCCGAGTACCGGAACGATGAGGAATTTTAATATGTTATTTTTAATTATGTTTTGAACAACTTTACTCACTTTCAGCTTGTTGTAAATTTATGTATCTTTGAATGTCTAGATTGACCGAGTATTAAAAAGGTAAAAACTTGTTGACAAAGCTGAATTTCTGATCTGTTGGTAATAAAGTAACATCACTGTATACCAGTGATAATCAAGAGAAGGAAATTCAGCAGCTGTTCTGTTCCCGTAAAAAGCTTAGCCACCAACCAAGCATACGAATGAGAATGCAGTCAGCTGATGGATCTTAAAGTCCTAAGTCTAAACGTCAACGTTACATTCAGCTAAGTATAAATGATAAATGTAATAATTCAAGTGCTTGTAAACATTATCATTAGTGTCATAAGAACATAGCGTAGATGTTGGTTGCTTTTCAGGCTATGCGACTAATTTCAAAAGCAGCATTAACATGTGAAAACTTGTATTAAGGTTTTATGGAACCAGTTCATCTATTACGTTATAAATATCTATATGAAACAAATTTAATTTTAAATAGTTAATTTTCTCTGGAGACAAAAAAAACTAATAAATATGCCAGTTAGGTACTTAATAAAATTTTCTAAGATAAATTAATGATTTTCATGCTCCTTTAAATCAACTGTTTTTTTGTACAAAATTTATATTGAGTATTTTTATTCTTGAAGAAGGAAATAATTAATAACTTTTCCTATTATTCCTATAAAATCGTATACATTTGAAATCTTTCTTCTTTTACCCCGCCTGTGTTTCTTTAAATTCAAGTCACGTTATTTTCAACAGCAGTTATGACGAAGTGTAATACTACCACATAAGTTTTCCCCTTAGATGGTAATTGTAGTAACCCTATATCTAAAATCAAATTAAATTTTAGAATGACTATGCAACAAAAAATAGCGAGATCATTTGTCACTTGTTCCGCCTATAGGATACTGATGAGAACTAATAAGTTCGAAGCCGGTATATGTCTGGTGGTTCAGCTGCCGAATGATCCTAACTATTTACTCGATAATTTAATTTGTTTCCCTAAATACCATCTCTTTCAAATATTCAGGCATCAGAACAGAACTTTTTTCTTATTTCTGAATCTTTGAAATAAAATTTTAGCCATATCATTTTCAAGGAACAATGCATGCATTCAAATTTGATACAGGTAAAGTTTTAATCGCAGTTTTATTTTAAGTGTTGTCAATGTGTAATATACAGTGAAAGGAACAAATTCTCTTAAAATTCAGGTAATTATTTTGTGGAAAAACGCTCGGACACGTCGATTAGTATTTTTAGTTGCGGACATAAGAAAATTGTATAAATGGTGTCTCAAGAAGAATATAGACAGTCATCATTATTTTTTTTTAATGGAACACCCTGTATATTATACGAATTTTGAATTATACGGTAAATTCTGAAAATTTTTTGTATAACATACCATATCTACTTTGAAATACACACAAGTAATTAAATAAAATATTTAAACTGAACAACCTGGAACATTTTTTAAAAGCCAACAAAAACAACCTGTTATGCCAAATTTTATCTTAAACAAAATAATTTTCTTCGTATTAATCGTTTTTCATTTCTTGACCCATAGACCATTTTGATGTAGTATTTTGTGACAATAAAAACCAAACTATCAATATGTTAAAAAAAATTCGAAAAATGTCATATTTTTCTTCCGATTTGTCGCCACGGTAGCGCAGTCGGTCGAGAGTGCGGTGGCAAGCATTTCTCGGCTAGGCTTCCTACTCTGGTCCGGGTTCGATCCCCGGTGTCGGCACTGGCAATGTCGATGGATAATGGGTGTTTGTCCGCGTTTTTTCAAGTGTAGCCCCCTTCCGCACAAGCCTTTGGCTTTTGGATTTGGGGGTTGTCTCATTTCTGTGGTGTGTTTTATG
>NW_019416662.1:222561-249215 GCF_000390285.2 Anoplophora glabripennis
TTTATTGACACAGAAATGCCCGAAGCATTAGTAAACGTAAATGACCATTTTGCAATAACTACATTAATAAACGCAAATGAATATCCTGTTGAATTAACAATTTTTGAACCATTGGACATTGAACCAGTCGATGTTAACGAAGTAAATTTTATAGAAAAAATGGAAACCGACATTGAATACAATAACCAAATTGACAACTTACATAAATCAAATTTAAAAAATCTTAGACTCTCACACTGTAATCAGGAAGAATATACCGCCATACGAAAATTATGTTATGAATTTAGGGACATTTTCCATCATGAAGACATTCCCCTTAGTTTTACCAACCAAATTAAACATTCAATTAAGCTAAAAAATGAATCCCCAATTTTTACAAAATCCTATAGATATCCAGAAATTCACAAGCCCGAAGTAAACTCACAAATTAATAAAATGTTAGAAAATGATGTTATACAACATTCCAATTCACCTTGGAATAGCCCCATTTGGATAGTTCCAAAAAAACTTGATGCGAGTAATAAGAAAAAATGGCGTGTTGTAATAGATTACCGAAAACTCAATGAACAAACGGTAGATGACAAGTATCCACTTCCTAATATAAATGATATCTTAGATAAACTCGGAAAATGCAAATATTTTACAACCTTAGATTTAGCGAATGGATTTCACCAAATTGAAATGAATAAAGACGATATCCCTAAAACAGGATTTAGTACAGACACAGGTCACTATGAATTTAAAAGAATGCCATTCGGACTTAAAAATTCACCATCAACTTTTCAAAGAGTGATGAACAATATTTTAAGAGGTTTACAAAACGAAATTTGTGCAGTATATCTCGATGATATAATTATATTTTCCAGTTCTCTGCAAGAACACATTTTCAGACTAAGACAAGTTTTTCAAAGATTACGAGAATCAAATTTTAAAATACAGCTAGACAAATCCGAATTTCTAAGACAAGAAGTCACGTATTTAGGACATATTGTAACACCTGAAGGAGTGAAACCAAATCCAAATAAAATTTCGGCAGTAAAAGAATATCCTATCCCAAAAACACAAAAAGACATAAAATCGTTTTTAGGACTGGCAGGTTATTACAGAAAATTTATAAAAGATTTCGCGAAAATTGCTAAACCCATGACCACATGCTTAAAAAAAGGAAATAAAGTAGTCCATACGCAAGAATTTATTAATGCCTTTGAACATTTAAAAAATTCATTAATTAATGCACCTATATTATTATATCCAGATTTTTCGAAACCTTTTAATTTAACAACCGATGCATCTCAACATGCAATTGGCGCAGTTTTATCTCAAGGCACTGTTCCAAACGACAGACCTATAGCTTATTTTTCTAGAACACTTAATGAAACTGAACAAAAATATTCAGCTATAGAACTTGAACTTTTAAGTATAGTGTGTGCTTGTAAAAATTTCAGAAATTACCTTTTTGGACGTAAATTTAAAATATATACGGATCATAGACCACTTATATGGCTTTTTAACCTTAAAGAACCAAACTCCAAACTAGTACGTTGGCGATTGAAATTAGAAGAGTATGATTATGACATAATTTACAAAAAAGGCTCATTAAACAAAAATGCTGACGCTTTATCAAGAATTCCGATAAATGTACATGAAACTGAATCAGTAATTAACGAACCAGGAAATGTAAATTTCGATATTTTAGAATACTTGAGAAACGAAGCCGAAAATGTTTCTACAAATACAGATCCTAATCAAGATCCTCAAAATGATGAAAATTCTAATAATACAGTACATTCTGTTAACCAAGAAACGCAAAATAACGGTATTCCAATTTTAGATGATATTATTAATAACAAACAAATTCAAATTGTAATAGAAAGAAATGTTCACCCAGAATTACAAGTTTCTAATAAAACAATTGAAAATAATCTGATAAAAATAGTCAAAATTCCACCTTCAAATGTAAACTGCATTTTAGAATTATTAACACAACATGTGAATCCAGAAAAAACAAATTATATATATTTTCAGAGTAAAGAATTAATTCCTTTGTTTAATGAAATCTATATGAATAATTTTAGAAACCTTAAATTAGTACAATGTACAAAACTTGTTAACACTATTACAGAACAAGATGAAAAATTACTACTAATTAAACAACAGCATGAAAGTAAAACAAATCACAGAGGTATAACAGATACATACGACCGTTTAAAATCTAATTATTACTGGAAAAACCTAAAAACAGATGTAACTAATTACATTAACAATTGTGAAATTTGTCAACGAAACAAATACTCTAGGCAAACACCTTACATACCCCTTGTATTAACTGAGACACCCAGTAAACCCTTTCAAATCTTACACATTGACCTTTTCCAATTTGAAAGTCAGTATTTCTTAACAATAATTGATAAATTCACAAAATTTGGTCAAGCTTTTCCAACTAATAGAGATAACTTATCAGTACATGATAGTCTTATACAATTTTTCTCATATTTTGGAGTCCCGGAACAAATAATTTCAGACCCTGGAAATGAATTTAATAACGCAGTAATTAAAGATCTTATGAGATTACAAAAAATTAATTTCCATATTACGACCCCAGCGCATCACGAATCCAATTCCCCAGTGGAAAGATTTCATTCGACCCTCGTAGAACATTTGCGAATATTAAGAACAAAAGATAAAGATAAACATGTTACAAAATTAATGCCTTATGCACTAATAGCATATAATAGCACTGTTCATTCAGCAACAAAATTTACACCCTTTGAATTAACCTACGGACATACAAATAACAGAGATTCTTTCGATTTAATATCTTCTACATTTTATTCAGAATATACTCAAGACCATAGAAATCGCTTAAATTCCTTATATCAAGAAATTTCAAATAACCAAAAACAAGATAAACAAAATGTAATTGACAAAAGGAATGATCGTGGAGAAATTCAGATAACTTTTAAAGTAAATCAGAGAGTTTATTTGAAAGCTCCAGAACGACAAGCCAAAAATAAACCAAAATTTTTAGGACCATATATAATTACTGAACTAATAGAAAATAACAAGGCAAAGATAAAAGATAGCAGAAATGATAAAGTTAAGGTCATACACTTAAAAGAACTTAGAAAACCATCCTTTGTTCCAGATGCGGATGCATAGTAAGCACCATACAAACCTTGAGACCTCAATTCCACCTGATAAAAGACAATCCCGAAGTGTTACCAATTAGATTAGGCATAACCCAAATGATAAAGGATAGCAAACCGCTTATTCAAGTGTTTAATCTAAACCCTATAATAAAGTAGTATTATTTAATAGATAATCATTTTAATAAAATAAAGAACACTTTATTGTCCCATGATAATTATCAGCGAGAATATTTTAATATGTACAATGTTATTGAAAATTTAAAAAAGGAGATAATTAACCAAATAAATCAGCTAGAACTAAAAAATAGACGAAAACGAGGAATAAATATTTTAGGATCAGTAATTAAAAGTATAACTGGTAATTTAGATAATGACGATGCTTTAAAATATGACAATTAAATTAAATTAAATAATTTGAGATTTCCATTTGCTGTAAACAATGAAAATATTTTGAATTTTGAGCAAATTATTAATGTGAAAGCATATATTAAAGATTTTCAAGTAACGTTTATTTTAGAAATTCCTCTTGTTGAAGATAGAGTATATCAATTTTATCAATTGTATGCATTTCCCACAAAAATTAATAATACCTTTCAAATGATCCTACCTACCAAAAATTACCTTGCTTTAAATGAGCATAACTATATATATTTTGATACAAAATGTAAAGAGACTTTAACAGGCAATTTTCTATGTGAATATTCAAATACTTTAAACTTATATAACGAAAAACCTTGTGAAGTTAATTTATTAAGATTTTCTAATTATAAACCAAATTGTGCACCAATTTCAATTAAAATAAATAATATTCAAATAAATAAAATTGGTGATGAAAAATGGATATTAATTGTTCCCAAATTAACAATAGCAACTGTAGAATGTGGAAACACAAGAGATAACATACAATTAGAAGGAAGTTATATCTTAGATTTAAATCCTTCATGTAGCGTTAACATTGAACATTATATCTTAAAAAGTTATAAAGAACCAAAATCAGATTTTATTAAAATAGATTTACCTCAATTAAATTTTGAAAATAATCAGACTTTGCAAACATTTTCGTATAATCCTCATAATATTAATTTACATGAAATTAACACTAATAAGTTAATCGAAACACAGAAAGAATTAAATTTACAAAGAGAACATTTAAGCCAACTAAAAAATCCTGTTAATGTTTCTACCAATGTTTGGACAATTATGTTGTACATTATTTTGATAACAATTGCATTGTACCTTTTAATTAAAAAGCTTATTTTGCCGAGAATGCATAAAAACAAAATTAACTTTGAATCTAAAGATGATATAATAATTTAAATATTTTTGGAATTTATTCCTTCCGAATAAAGTTCCATCTAACAGGGGAGGAATTACGATATAGCATCCCTTTGTTATAATAAAGCAAACTCTGCAAACTCAGCAGTTTTAGAGATATATATATTCTGTACTTAGAATAATTAGAGCAGTCTTGTTTACCACTCGTGTATGTAAGAACTTCGGAATAAAGTGTTTTTTCAAAAATTCCTAAAAAATTATTATTTTTTAAAAAAGTTAAATAAAAACCCAAAATCGAAACTAGCAATTGTTATTTAAACATTATTTTTTTCTATTTATCACACTTCAAGTCATTATTACGAAAACCGCTGATTTTAGACATATGGTATGTTATACAAAAAGTGTTCAGAATTTACCGTACAATTCAAAAATGGCGTAATATACAGGGTGTTCCATTAAAAAAATTAATGATGACTGTATATGTTCTCCTTGAGACACCCTGTGTACAATTATCTTATATCAAATGTACAATCAAATGTACATATCAAAATGTACAATTATATCAAAAAATCCGCAACTAAAAATACTAATCGACGTCGAGCGTTTTTCCATAAAATAATGAACATTTTAATTTTAAATAAAAGAGGTACTCTCGTGCAACATTTTTTTACCCTATAACATACAGGATGACTAGAACGAATAGGTCATATTTCAAATGCCATTTTGGAGACGAGCTTTTGAAACAAAGTTGTACTAAGGTAACTAGATTCAAATCAGTACAGATCTACCCAAGAAAACAACCCTTGAAGTATGGTCCACTCATTACTGAACACCCTATATATTAAGGAATAGAAGGTGATTATCTTTAGGACAGTCAATTGCGTATTTCTCAAATACGGTGTGCTTTTAGCGATTTTAACAAGCGAACGGTTCTTATGTAAAATTAAATTATTCATTATAATATATGACATCGACCATAAAAATCTAACCTCAAAAAAGTAGTCATGGGATGTTGGATTGGATTTTAATAAATTTTCTTTAACAACCATATCTCAATAATAAAAAAGCTATGGTCCATAGGACACATTTTTCAAATTTTTTGATTTCCTGCCATCAGATCTTGAATTTGTGCTACCTTTTCTTCACATTGCTTTTCTAAATGTTTCATGTTCTGAAGAAAATTTAAATAACCTACTCACTTTATCGAATTCTGCGTTAGGTTAACGGAAAAACTCCAACTTAACAAAACACCTTGTATTTAAGAAGAAATGACATATGGAAACAATTAAAAGTGTAAAACTATAAATTCTAAGATACTAGATTATGTCCTCCACCAAACGACTACGCCGAGGTGGTTAATGCGGCGACAAAGCTCCAAGTTGTTTTTGTTCACTTGGTCGGAATCAGAAGTAAGAACTAGCTTGTTCTAGAGAGGCACATGCCACGAAAGCTCCAAAGTACTTGCCGGAATTATTGGATACGAAATCATTAAACGCGTATAAAACAGAGACAGAGCGAAGCGAGGAAATGAAATTTAACAGGAACCGAAAACATTTACGTCTAACTTCACAAACTTCGACGGCATCGGAAGAATCTTTTAAATTTAATTTTAAATCGAAGAAGTGCAAATCTGGAGCTTGGAGGCGGCTTGAAAGTTTGTATCCCCTAAGTAACATTTTTCCCTTTCGAGTTTATATAAAAAAGAGCTCGCAACAGATGTTAGTACAGTGTGTTTTTAAATAATCCGCCATAAGAAATGGACTTGTTATGGTCTACAGAATAATAATACATTATCCTTTCTTCTCCACAAATAAGATTTCTGAAGTTTCTTCTGAAGAAGAGAGCGATATGGCTCTCGTCAAGTATTATTAATTCTTTTGGAGTGGTAAATAAATGGTGTGTTTATAAAATTTCACATTTGCGATAATATTTGAACTAAAATTGAGTATTTTCATTCAAATTTAGGTATCCGTTAAGTAAATTCTCCATATAAACTCATATTTGGTACACTGGTACCTAAATCGGAGTAAATGTCCTCATTATTGAGTGACCTATCCCATTCTATGGTTGTTGTGCGTTGTCTTTTCCCATCGTCCTTATTAGGTCATCTCGTGGCGTGGTGTACGGCGTGTAGTGCTGGACAAGTATTTGTTTATCCGGTTATTTTGAGGAAAGCTTCGTTGAATGACAATAAAAAGATTTAAATCAACTTATCTTAATAGCATCTTGCTTCTTTCGAAAGGAACGGGCATATCTATCTATTATTTTATTTAATTTTTTGGGATTACGCCAACTTTCAAAAATATTTAAATATAACAAAACATAAAAGACAAGCATACTTGACCTCTAGGTGAGTAAAAAATATTCGCTATATCAGACGAAATATCCTTTGAAAGCTTGTAATTTTTTGAAGCATAATGTAATTGTACGAAAGAAAGTTTACTTAAACTAAGATTGTAACTTTCAGTGACAATTCTCAATGATAGAAGTCTAATTCTTGATGTTCCTCGATATATCGTCGTTTTTCTCGAAATTTTTAAAAGATCGATGTTTTTCGCGCATCAAGAAATTTAAACTGATGTAGCAACTAGTCCGGAAATTATTCTCCCATTGATCAAAATCTGTTTCTTCTACTTTTTTTTTGTTTTAGGATAGCCTGTTTGTTACGGATGTGGTATTCATCAATGTTTTCTTTCAAACTCCAGTCTTTTATACGCCTAATACTAGACTCTCACAAATGAAAAGTAATTTCAGCTTTTACATTGAAGTTACACCGATGGAGAGAATCAATTTCTAACGACACGGCCCTAACGGACTTTCGAACATAAAAGAAACTTAATCGGTTTTGGTCAAAAGCAATGCAGAATTTTGTCATTGGTGCCGCTGCAGTAATTTTCTTAAATTGCATATGGCAATGAGAAATTCGTACGTTCTTATTAATGTAATGTTTCTGAAATAAAAGCGTCTCTTCAAGGAGGTAATAGAAGATGTGGATTTCCATTAAGCAGACCAAAGTATCATGAGTTTCAGAAAGTTAATTAAGAATAATTACGCGAAACTTACGCAGAAACTGGGTCAAGTTCAATGTGGTTATATGCACGTGTCTCTCGTGCTCTCGTCAACTGGATTAATTTACGTTGTGTTATTTTAAAATGCCTTAAGTAAAAAAATAGCGGATATGGTATTAATGTAAGGAGATTGCGAATATGATATAAATACGACTTGTCGTTTGTATGCGAATCGTTACCTCCATAGACAACAACCAAATAATGCTGTTCAGATACTGTGGGGCACCGGTAAAATGAAGCCAATGCAATAAAAAATTATGTCAAACGATATGTGTCCGCTCTTGCTTCGTGCAAAATTAGTGTCATTCGTGTGAGAAAAGTACTTGTGTTCCATATTGAAATTCCCAGGTCTCTAACTAATTCCCTTAGACTTATTTGGGGATTTACATGGACACAAGCCAACATATTAATAATATTGTTTTCCGTTCTTGCACTGCGATGTCTTCTTACAGAATGCAGTGGCGTCTGGATAAACGCTGAAATACTTCTCTGGAGTAGCGTATTATACGAGGGTATGGCAAAGCGTATTCTCTTGAAGCTATAACGGCATTTTTCAAACATTGAAAATTAACTGCCAACATATCATACGCTTCCACATTCGCAAAAGGCATTTTCCTTGTTCACAAGTACTTTTCCAACGCAAATAACACTAATTTTGCACGTAGCAAGAGCTGTCACATTTCGTTTTTTTTTCACATTTTCATCGGGCATAGCCTGCCTCGTTATAGAAACAATAATAATAATCTTTATAACTACTCAGATATTTGGAATTAATAAAAAAATGAAATATTGGAGTTATCAAAAAAATTTCAAAATAAAGCAATAATTCCTTTTAAGGACAAGATTGGTATAGTTTTACAATTTAATTTTGGTTTGGATTATAGTCCAGGAATATTAGGGGTTTCACCTCGGAATGAGAGATAGTCAGCTATAAACTTGTATAAACCTTTATTTTGGTACCCTAAAACTTGTCTCAAAACCTACTTATCGTAGGGTGTCCGCGTCTTCAGATATTCCAAGGTCAAAGATCAAAAAATCGATTTTTTACACATTTATTGCAAATATCTCATTTCCTATGGGTTTTATGCTATTTATATTTATTATAAATATTGTAGAGGATTAAATTCTCTACAACTTTTGTGTAAACATTTTTTTTATATCTTGAACCATTTTCGAGATAGAGGGCAGAGCGCGCGCAGTGTTTAACTATTTAGAGTATCATTCGAGGTCAACCTGTAGTCCCGATTAAAAACATGCCGTATAAAGTTTATAAATTATTGATAAATATATAATTCTAAATAATTTGCATTTTTTATTAACTATTACGTTATAATTAATATTTTTTTTCAATAATTCAGTATTTATTCATTTAATAACACTTACTTACTCGTGTAATTATAAAGTTATTAAGGAAAATACTTTAATTACATTTTAAGTAGAAAATAATTATGTACATCTTCATTGAAATCCGTAAACTTATAGATTCTTTTAAAACGTTAAAAATTATAATAATGCTCCAAAATCTGAGGACTGTATCTATCAGTGCAGTGCAGCACCGCGGAATTTGGTGTGATTTTAGATTTATTATAGGCACCCTATATTAAATAATTCATATTACAATTGCGAAAGTGAGAAGTATAATGGATATTTTATACACCGTAATATTGTAAGAGTTCAATTAAAAGCCTTTTTTCTCGACAACCGTCCACATTAGGAAGTTTTAACAACAGTACATTATTTTTAGAAAATAAAATTGTACATTAGAAATTGGAGCCCGAATGGTAAAAAACCAAACCATAAAAAAATTAGAACTTAAAATGTAATAGGAATGTAGCATAACTATGAAATATACAAAAAATAATTAGATCAGCGTATTTGGCATCCTTAAAAACCTCGGAATACCGAATTTCATAAAAATATTTGGCACCGTCTGGAAACTCGTAAAAATTCTATTTAAAAATTTTTATTTTGTCGCTCTGTATCTCGAAAACAAGAGGAGATAGACATATAGATCATAAGACAAAAAATTCTTATTTTTTGTCATACTATCACCCCCTGTATTTACGGGAGGTCTTTCTGAAACACCCTGTATACAAATTATTATAATTTTTTACCTCTAACAAAAAAATTTTTAGGGACGCCTATGACACTCATTAAATTTTATTGCTAGGCGTTTTTATACATGTTCAACTGATTTCGGAAAGACTATATGTACTTACAACTTGTGTAGGTTTTGGCTGCAAATGATTTTTGTATGAACCGTTGGTTTCATCAGCAAGTGGCACAATAATCAAACACAGCACTTTTTACAGACGAATGGGTTGCTAATCTCCACGAACATAATTTATGTTTATTTTTACTTGATTATGTAGTGATACAAAGCAACAATCTATTAAAGAGAGATGAGGCTGTTAAATATTCCTTCAAGCATATTCAACGCTTCAGTTTATGACAAAGCATATGGCAAGGTTTTAAGCAAATCAACTGCTTTAGACACCAAATAATTCGATGTCTTGATAACCCTGTGCGTACTACGGTCATGAGTCTAGACCTGCTGACAAAATTGATTGAATGTTCATTAGGGCGATATGCACGTGCAATGGGGCTGCCTAATGGGAAAGTTTTAATGGGATCCGCTATTACGTAACCAAAAAGACAAGCCGAAAACCTCGCGTTCGTGGGTGAAATTTTCCGACTCGATTTTTTTGCATATTCAGATTCGTGAGATGTTCCATAATAGTCCAGTTGGTATATGTTCGGCCTGTGTCAAACCTTGACAACCCGGAAATAACTACACAGGCCTTCTTTAAATGATGAGTACAATAGCAGACTAATGTGCTGACAAAGTATTTTATCAGGAAAAAAGTTATTAATAATTTAATTGTGAAAAATTTTTTTTAGTAGTTTTCTTTAAATAACTCGGGATGACTTTGTACGAAAAAATGTTTAGGACATGATTTTGTTCGTAATAAAAATAGCTACAAAATGGCGGTGGCCCGATTACAAAATTTACAATAACAAAGCCGTGAGATTGAAAAAACGGTTTAAAACGCCAATTTTTTTAAAGTTGCTGTAAAAATGTCAATTATAAACAAAAAGTGATAAAACTTTCGAAAACTATAGTTCGATATATATACAATAATGACGCTAAAGCCGAAAATCAGGAGAGCAAAACTTTTTGTTCTATAAGGTGTTATACATTCATCGGCATCTGAAACTCGAAACTTTGCCAAATTTGTTCGAAGCTTTGCTGACACTTGAAATTTGGTACACACATAGTGTAAATATGCAGAAACCAAAAGCAATTTGCAAAATTCAAGTATCTTCATTTTTGCAGTTTTGGTAAGGTTTTATACGTCACCCTAGTTTTATACGTCACCGTTTTTTTAATTTTTGGACGTATATTTATGTATATTTATAAAATATTCCATTACGGTAGATTAGCCAGCATAATTACCTACAATTTAAAAAAATATATATTTTCATCGTTTAGATCCTAAGCTACTTAACATTTTGCGCCTGTTAGCCGTAGTCGTACATTATTCAACATATTAACATAAAACAAAATCGTACGTGTGGGGTAAACCTTTAACTTTTCATTTTCGAGCGCGAGCTCCGCTCTTCGGCGCTTGTATACTATTAGAAATATGCAACAGTAAATTTAAACAATTGTTTACTTAAAGTTAAAGGTTTACCCCACACGTACGATTTTGTTTTATGTTAATATGTTGAATAATGTACGACTACGGCTAACAGGCGCAAAATGTTAAGTAGCTTAGGATCTAAACGATGAAAATATATATTTTTTTAAATTGTAGGTAATTATGCTGGCTAATCTACCGTAATGGAATATTTTATAAATATACATAAATATACGTCCAAAAATTAAAAAAACGGTGACGTATAAAACTAGGGTGACGTATAAAACCTTACCAAAACTGCAAAAATGAAGATACTTGAATTTTGCAAATTGCTTTTGGTTTCTGCATATTTACACTATGTGTGTACCAAATTTCAAGTGTCAGCAAAGCTTCGAACAAATTTGGCAAAGTTTCGAGTTTCAGATGCCGATGAATGTATAACACCTTATAGAACAAAAAGTTTTGCTCTCCTGATTTTCGGCTTTAGCGTCATTATTGTATATATATTGAACTATAGTTTTCGAAAGTTTTATCACTTTTTGTTTATAATTGACATTTTTACAGCAACTTAAAAAAATTGGCGTTTTATACCGTTTTTTCAATCTCACGGCTTTGTTATTGCAAATTTCGTAATCGGACCACCGCCATTTTGTAGCTATTTTTATTACGAACAAAATCATGTCCTAAGCATTTTTTCGTACAAAGTCATCCCGTTGAGTTATTTAAAGAAATTTTCACGATTAAATTGTTAATAACTTTTTTCCTGATAAAATACTTTGTCAGCAAATTAGCCTGTTATTGTACTCATCATTTAAAGTTATCCTGTGTAGTTATTTCCGAGTTATCAAGAAAATGCCACCAATAGTAATTTTTCGGACTCTGCCGACTGGACTATAACATCAATCAAGATGATGCCGGCCGGAAATCTGGTGCCCATTTGTTTAAACAAACTTTTTTTAAACAAATTGTAAAAATTGTTTTTTTTCACTCCGGAATTTTTTTTAGGTTTTTTGGCACATTATAAACAAAAAAGTTCCTATGCACTATGCCTCTAAAATTGATAGTTTTAAAGATTTATGTTGCTAAAAATGCGAATGACGATTTTCAACGGCCGATTTCCGGGTTAAAAATTGTTATTTTTGATATTGCCAAGTAGGTACCTAAATTAAAGTTTAAACATCCCCCTACAAGATGCAAGTTTTTGGGACTCTCATTATTTTAAAGCCTTGTTTGTTAATTGTGAATAATGCGCTATGATTTATAAAGTACTTGAGAAATTGAATGAAATAATCAATTTTAGATAGAAATAAGCCAGAGTAGTTACAAGTTTAGTTTTGGTTGGACCATCTTTATTCAAAATGATAAAAATATCAATAATTCCCTATTTCCAATGGAATAGCTATTTTTAAATGGACTACACCAGGTTAATCATGACAATTACAATTCCGAGAAGTAATAATCCAAGAAACCCCACGTTGCTGTACTAAAAGAGCTGAGAAATTGGATAAAAAAAATTATTGCGTCACGCTTTCAGGAGAATATTTCCACCGGTATAATTACAGAAAATTAATTAACTTACGGCTACATAAACATTACTCATTTTCCTTTTTGCTGCCTCCATGTTTTCTGTGATATAACGTTTCCTACAAGACGATTTTTTTACCACTGCGTTATCTAAAAGGATCCAGATACAGAAAAACGAGGCGTGTGGAATTCAAAGAGATAATGGGATTCCTTTTTAACCTCGTATAATTTAACGACATATTGCGAAATGAGACAGGAAAGCTCTTGATTTATTTTCAGGTTTGTATTTTTCTTTGTATGCAAATTACCCATCTACCAATTTCCAGTAATTTCCTTAAACTTTATGGCTACAATCTTTTATGTAATTTTAAAGGAAAGTGGAATAATACATTTTTTTATAAACTGGAAGAGAGTCTTTCGCATCATTATTTACAATTTCGAATAAAATTTGATTCTACGCAAGCTAGACGGATTCTTCTACGTAAAATTTTGCCACCGACAACGACTTTAATACACCTCATCTGCAAGCTGGTTGCAGTACGACCTATACTTCGGTGGATTGGACAACCCAATATTTCCAGCAATTTAGCTTAGTATTTTCCCAAAAGTATTAATAGTTAATACCTATTGGCTGAACAGAACAATGTCCATTGCGGTAGCTAACAAACAGTCGATCATGCTAGTGACTTAAGAATCGTGTATAAATTTCAACCATATTTTTCAAGTCTCTCTTCTGCATGCACTGGCAATGATTCAACGATTATTTAGAAAATATTTATTATTGATCAACAAAACTTTAAAGTCATCTTCATTATTAAGCATGTGGTTCGTTTATAAATTGCACACGTATAGAAGGTCACTGTATTGCTCGTAGGTGACTTTTAAACACTCGCTTAGCTCCTGTTTTCGTGCAATAAAGAAGTTTTTGCACTTGTATCTTAAATAACTGTTAAAGTATTAAGTGGACGCTAATGATCAGGATTATATAATAAACATCAGCCTGTTTAGACTATGCGTTTCATATGTTACTCGCCAATAGGTATACGTTACATAATACCCGATGCAAATAAAAGCAGGCGATGCTTGCTAGTCTCTTATCATTCCAGTACACATTCACAATGTGAGCTGCACAAAAATGTCATAAAACGAGGTACATTTTCTTTATGCGTATACATTTTAAGTAAACTTTCATATTAAACTGACAGCTTCGTACTACTTGACATTCCGTTTGTACCAAAGTAATTGCTACAAGGGACATCCTATGATGTGATGGTTTTAAAATGCTAATCAATTTCCATATATAGGGACGACGTTCCACGTTGTCATAAGATGCAACTATAAATACGATCCGTAGGTACATAATTTTCTCTTCGAGGACGAGAATGTTTTACAGAGGAGAAATTTATTCCAGTTTTTTCAGTAGGGATAACGGTTGTTTCAATACTTTTGAATCGCTTCATTGTATTTTACCATTACCATCTTCTACTTACGGTACTAAGAAATAATGAAGAAGTATTGGTAGTCACAATGAGCGAAGAACAGTATGATGACTATTTACCGTTTAAACATCAAAAAATAGAATCAATGTTCGTTTAATGACACAAAAATGAATGGAAGGGGAGGTAAATGTATCATTTCGTTATACAAATAATTTATTGAGCGTTTGCATTTTTTTAAATTTTTTATGAAAACTGTACACTGAAAAAAAGTGTTTATAAGTGGTATTTAAAAACAATATCTTCAGAGAAACACACAGTAATCTAAAGATATAAATTGCTTAAAAAAATCCAATAAATACTAATTGTTTACTGAAATAGTATTAAACTAATTTAACTATTGTTGCTGCCTCCTCTACATAAATTTATACCATATAACACGAGTATAATTATGTCTCAGGAGTGTCTTTTAAAGATACAGGTCGGCGAGGTACGATATTAGAGAAAGTATAGACCCCATAGCTTCGGGAAGAGAGTTTTGATTAATAAATCGACCAAGAGAAATCGCTGAAAATAGTTTATAAGTTCGTAGCTCGGTTACTAGGGGGCGCAGTCTACATACCAAAACACAGAGTTAAATTTTTCTCAGAAATGTTTCCTATTCAGGTATATTAAATAGTACAAATATGAATAGCCGGATTCATTGTGCATAACTTTTGTTATTGACATTTTGTATCTCTCGCCAGAAAGGGTGGGGGAAGCCCCTAATGTCTGATCAGAAAAATGTATTTTTTTAAGGATTGGCTCATCAAAAGCCCAAAGTGTTATACCTCGTTGGAAAGGTCTTTTCATGCTTTATCTCATGGTGAATGGGTAATGTCATTTATCTCAAAATGGAAATCTATAGATGGCGGTATTTCAAAAGAATGCTATTTTATGGATTTTTCACGAAAATTTTAATTGCAATGCTGTAGTTTTCTTTACATAAATGCACAAAAAATTGAAGAATATAGTGTAAGTTTAAAATTTTAACGAATGTGTTATTTATTTATTGGCGCAATTTATCTAAGGTTAGGTTGCTTCAAGTTTTCTTAAAAAAGTGAAATAGAAGGATAAAACTTTTTATAGGTTAGTTTGAAGAATCGAAACAAAATGCGTTTATAAAATAATCTGCCTAAGCACGCAGCGAAGGTTAAATTCCTGTGTTGAAAATAATGGTATGCATTTCGAACATTTATAAACATATTTCTGTTAAAATTTAATTGTTCTTTCGTTACATAATATCAATATCTGCTTGTTATTGTTTTTGCTATTATTTTCAAGATTGTTATTGACTCACTATTAGCATGAGTTTAGGTAGGTTCTTTTATAAACGTATTTTGTTTCGGTAATTAAATGTCTTTTCGTTAGCGTAGTGTGTATTTTTTGCTCACTAATTTGCGAATAACTTGATAACAAAAAAGATATCGAACCCTTTTTGACGTCAAAATGTAGCTATTTTTATGCTCTCCAAACTAACCTATAAAAAGTTTTATCCTGCTATTTAACTTTTTTAAGAAAATTAGAAACGATCTTTAGATAAACTTGGATAAATAGCGGCAATAAATAAACAACATTTTCGTTAGAAATTTCAAATTCATACTATATCCATCATTTTTTGTGCTGAATTCATTTATGTAAAGAAAACTATAGCGTTGCATTTAAATTTTTTGAAAAAAATTCATAAAACGGCATTTTTTTTAATTAACGCCATCTATAGGTTTCCATATTCAGGTAAATGATATTACCATGAGATAAAGCATGAAAAGACCTTTCCAACGAGGTATAACCCTATGGGCTTTTGATCAGCCAATCCTAAAAAAATGTATTTTCCTGATCAGACATTAATAACTTCCCCCACCCTTTCTGTCGAGAGATAGAAGAAAATGTCAATAACAAAAGTTATGCACAATGAATCCGTCTATACATATTTGTACTATTATACTATAGTAAAGAAAAATGTAACTTTATGTTTTGGTATGTAGATTGCGCCTCCTAGCCGTCGAGCTACGAACCTGAAAACTATTTCCAGCGATTTCTTTTGATTGATTTTGTAGTGGTCAGGCTAAGCCGTAATTAGCAACTCACATAATCTTAAATTACTTTAATAATACTTTGATAAAAATAATACATAGGTATATGTATAAGTATAAACTGAATACTAGCAGGACTCAGAGTCGAATGCCTCTCTATAGTCCCCATCGGTATCCCGTACCGTAACATAAATAAACACAGGGCTAGACATAATATTTCACTATCTCAAGAGGCCCTACATTATGAATATTCAATCGGTGTCTCATCTCAACTGCCGCTTGCCCATCTTCCTTTTTACATTTGCGTAACATCAAGCTGACTCAGTGCTTTTTCTCTGGTGAGCAGTGGCGTGTCGTTACAATTTATTAGTCAAAATTTTTTTCTCGAAGTTTTAGGGTCTATACTTTCCCTAATATCGTACCTCGCCGACCATAATGGGACACCCCTGTATAAAAATATGCCTTTCTCGGGGACACTTGTGTGTTTTTTTATTTACGTCAGAGCATCATGTGTTATTTGTTGCATATTCAAAAGGATTATTATTTAACTACATATAAATTTTACCCTAATTAACAAATTAAACGTCGTTTTAATTAAACATGAATTAATTTAATTAATTAGCTAGTAGCAGGACTGCAGTTGTCTCCAGAGACATATTATATTACCCATTTGTTAGTTAAATATAGTAATTAAAAACAAGCCTAATCTTCGCAAATATCTCTGTTCTATCTCTATTTAATAAGAAAATCGAAATGGTAACATTGTATTTATTACCGAAATTAAGTATAATAAATAAACAATTTTCATTAAGCTCTAAAGTCTCATTCCAGAAAATTAATTAGCAATTATTACGTGAAACTTACATCCCCCTATTAAATCAGCTGATCAACTGCTTATAGTGCAGTAACTAGGTCAAGTTCAGTGTGGTTATTTGTACAGTGCGGGCGTAGACGTGTATTTCGTGGTCTCGTCGACTGTAGCCTGTTGGATTTGGATTGATTTATTTGAAAATATCATATTCAAATCAATAATTAGCGAATATAGTATTAACGTACGGGAAGTGTGAATATGATTTAAATACGACTTGCTGTTTGTATACGAATCATTACCATCAAATACAATGCTGTTCAAAAATTGGGGTCACCGATAGAATGAACAAGATATGAAGGTCGTGCACAAAAAAAACACAACGTTAGGGATGAAGACATTTTACAACTTGTCGAGGAAAACCCGAGCCGCAGTACCCGCGATATTACACGTGAAATAGATGTTCCAGATACTACTCTATGGAATCACTTAATCAATTTATGGTAAGTAATTCATTTCTAATCCAGAGGTATTTTAACACTTTGTAACTGAGAACCTCTGAAAAAAGCTGAAAAAAAACGTTGCTAGGTGACGTCCTTAAAATTGCTACGTGCACTCTATCGGTTTCAAAATATTCTGTGTCTTTGTTTTGACAATTATTTTATCTTGAAAATATGATATTGTACACTACAAGTTACATAATAAAAATTGTTGATTTTCACCTCTTCTATTACTCATTTGCAAAGACGTACTTATTTCGGAACACCATGTATATTCAAACAATAATAAACAAATATTGTTTGGTGAGATCTTAATTTTCTCTTCTTCCTGCATAACCATCTAACAGCTTAATGATTTATTGTTACTATATCATTGAACTGTAGCCATTAGGTAAATATTATCTTTGAAAACAATTCTTTTAATAGAACCTTAAAATATTTCTCTTTCTCTGTATATAACGCACTATAAATTAAATATACGTATTTAATTTTTGTAAATATTATGCTTTACGCGTCGATCCAGAAATAATGCGTCGATATAATTTGATTTAGTAACCGATATATAATTAAAATTCCAATTCTCGTTACAAACAGGATCCGATTTGAATGTATCACTGAAACGACACATAAACAGGATACAATTTGGATGTATATACCATTGGATGACATAATACAGCGTGGCAACATCGGTAGCAACATGTGTACAACAACAAATGCATTAACATTATTTAAACGTAACATATTTATTGATTTCAACTGTTCGAAGATATGGCAAAAACTAACTTGCATTTTCTCTACGATTGTAAAGCTTTTAAAGCAAAATCGATTTAGGGTCTTATCTTTCCTGGTTTAATGGAAACACTTCTATAACATAAGGCAAAAATCATTCTTTACAATATCATCTATAGTCAGGTTTTCATTATGATCTCTACAAATCAACATGGTTTTATGAAGAATTTAACAGACTTCGATCGATATCTACCAATTTATTTAATTCCGTAAGATTCATGCAGAAATCAGTTATGCCTCAGGGATCTATATTTGACCCACTTTTATTCATAAAGTTTATTAATGACATAACATCGAATTTCAACAGAGTGAACTGTTTGCTATATGCTGACCTAAAAACTGTTTACCAAAATTGATTATTTCAGTCAAATTGAGCAATTTTTCGAAAAGTAATAAACGAAATAGATCTTTGGCGCGTTAAGATCTGACTACAAAATTCAGAATTCCTTATTGCAAGGAACAGGATATCTGAGAGAGCATCATCATTGATGATAACTTTCAAAAAACACATTAATTCATAATTAGTTACATCACCACTCGTTCTTCAAAGGGTTTTAACGAAATGTGTACTCTAAAATCAGTCTTTCGTCGGGTTGAAATTGGAATATGCATCTACTAGTCCAGTCGAA
Source organism: Anoplophora glabripennis (assembly GCF_000390285.2). NCBI lineage: Eukaryota > Metazoa > Arthropoda > Insecta > Coleoptera > Cerambycidae > Anoplophora > Anoplophora glabripennis. The sequence goes on from NW_019416662.1 coordinate 241,453, forward strand.
TTAACGTTTGAAAAAAAAATAGTGGTAGATTTTATGGCACTTTATGATGGTGAAGAATATGGATATGATAATATCTAAAAACTAACTCGAAAGAAGTGACGTTAATAATAAACAAAAGAAAGCACATTAATTAGTGCTAGTATTTAGCATTTACGTTAGCAAACATTTTATGACAAAATATTTCAAAAAACATTCACATCTACAATCAGCTCTTTACTATTACTTGATGAAGCACAAAATATCTGTCTAGACAAAACTTGGTTCTTTTGATACGTTGTTAAAATGTTTGAACTTATTTTTGCGACACCCTGTACATACAGGGTGTCTGGTAAGTATATGTCATACTCTCGGGAGTGTAAAGGGGTACCTAGCGATTTATCTTCGGTTCTAACTTTTGAACCCACTAATATAATTTAATGAAATTTTAATATTTTATGTAGACCACAGAAGCTTATAAAGCCATACTATAGTAGATGTTTTACACTGTCAGAGAAATCAGGAACGGACATGCCACCACACTCGTTGGGCCAAAATTTTGACAGGTGTCATTTTATAGAGCTGAAAACTGAATTTTTAAATACTTTGGTCATTCCTCTTTAAAAAAAGTACTCTACATTTGTTTTAATAAAATTAGCCGTTTCCGAAAAAAAAAAACAGTTTTTGTATATCACTTCAATCAAATAATAAATCAGAATTCTGCAGTAAAACACTAGTCGTTTTTATGTCGTTATTGACAACACTTGTAAAAATTGTCTGATTGATTGAGTATACAAGACTAAATCCTATAGCGAATATACTGACATGCATCTAATTTATGGACAAGCACTGGGCAATTGTGTTGAGGCAAGAATAATTTATTCTGATACATTTCCAAATCAACGTTTACCGCACCGAATAGTTTCTGAAAGGTTTGATCGTAGCTTCCGCGTAAGAGGTAAAGAGTCAAGTGAAATAAAAAAATTCTAAAAGTAGTTTATCTTTTGCTAAACCATTTTAAGAAGTTTTTTGCCGCATCGCGGTAGAGAAGGGCCTCCAAGGAGAGCAAGGAACCTTCAGTTAGGGGAGAAAATTCTGGATGAGATTGCTGGAAATCCCTCCAATAGTGTAAGAAAGCTGTCGGTCCAAGTTTATGCGACAAAGTGGACCATTCATGAGACCCTTCCAGAACAACTACTACATCCTTACAACGTCCAAAAGGTCCTACATGAAATGCCTCCCGATGATTATCCTGTAAGAGTCAATTACGTAAATTGGTGTTTGCAACGATTTAAGCAAAATACAAATTTTATTAGTCTATTTTATGGCTACCGAAGTCGGCCGACATGACTCCATTGGATTTATTTTTATGAGGAAATTGAAAGAGGCTTGTGTGTTCGATGCCAGCTCACACCAGGAAAAACCTGATAGAAAAAGTAACACACCATTGCAACGAAATTCGAGACAATTTTGGAATATTGTTTCCAGTACAACGAGAAAATATCTGTCGGAGAAGGAAATGTAAAAAAGGCGACCATTTTGAAAATCTGCTTAAGTAAACAAGAAGAAGCAAATCTTTAGAATTTTTAACACCCTTAGATCTGTTAGGTAACGTGCGTAGAATCATCTTGGATATGAATAATTTTGTGTAAAACAAATTACAAGAATGAGATTTGCTTAAAAAACCGGATATACTTAGTAGTACAATATAATGAATATATTCTTGACAAATGTTGACATTAAAATATTTTTTCTAAATTCATTGTAGATTGTTGTCTTTTCAATTTAAACCCCTTTTTACCTTGTTAATATTGTAATATGCACTACAACTTTGCCGCAGTTCAGTTAATTAGCTAGGTACATTTTTTAGGCTGAAATAATTTTTACGCCGTAATATTTTTCTAAATAAAAGGAAGAGACGTATAAAACAAAAGCATATTTAACACCTTGTGCTATACAGACTTTTGCAGAGTTGTAAAATTAAAAGCAGCTTTTAAGGTCTCTGAATATTTCATTCAAAGGCAGAACGAAAGTTTGTGTACCAAAGGGTTGTAAATTCTTTATGACATATTGAACCCAAAGTGTGTGTGTGTGTATATACCATTTATAGAGGCATTAGCTTTAAAACAGAACAGCGAGTTCAAGGGGTAGAATGTAACTATTACATTAAAGCGTCAGAAGGCCATAGAAGTAACATTCTCATTTAGCTTAAAATATGACGAGCAAAATGACAATAACCAAAATAGGTTATCGTGTCCAGTACGGAACCTAGGAAGAAAAACAGTGTTTACATTGCATTAATTTTTTTAAAGTTATTGTAGTTTCTAAAATATGGGACGATCCACGTCAAATCGATCAAGCCTGTGCCCAAAATTTGAGAGCACCTACGAAGATGGTTTTCGGCTTAAAAAATTCGTCTTTCCAAGTACTTTAAGATGCTAATTGGCAGAATTGAAAAATCCAAGATGGCGGACATAATATGGCGCCTAGAAGTATGTAAAAATAAAGAATCGTCCGATAAACTTCTCACAGTAATCAGATTAACGACAAATTCATACCCAAATAGTCTGAACAGGTGCCCTCGACATCGTTGGAAATGAGTATGGGGTTATTTTTCAAAAATTCAAGATGGCGAATTTCTTATAGTGACTTGTAAGGCTAAAAAGCCTTAAATCGTCATTCAAAGGGAAGTGAACTGTTGATTTCACCCATAAACTTTATCTGAACAGATATTTCTCATGTTTTTCAGGTCGCTGGAACGAGACGTTGAATTTGTTTGATGGTATATCGATTCTAACCTCAAAAATCTCAATTTTTCGTTGATATAGATAAATCTCAAAAGAATAGACAATTTTCATGTTTTTGGGGTCGCTGAAACATGATAATGGTATAATATCATACGCTGATCCTAACCTCAAAAGTATTTGAGAAATCTCGATTTTTTGTTGATATAGCGAGCTAAAGTTTAAGAGAATAGACAATTTTCATGTTTCTATGGTCACTTAAATGTAAAATGGAGACGATTCGATATTGTGGTGTTTTTTTTCCAGTAAATTATTTGGCAAGAAAGCAATTTTTCTAATATATAGTCAAATAAATGTCATCTAGAATAGCTTTTCATTATAAACGTCATTAAGAGCCACCCAGTGAATATTCCGTGACTCCCGATCAATTTGTGATAATTTCAACAATTGAGACAGGATCCTTCAGTGAGCAGGCGTTAGAATAATAATAATAAAATAATTAACTGGAAAAAAACACCACAACATCGAATCATCTCCATTTCAGGGTTTAGTGACCATAGAAACATGAAAATTGTCTATTCTTTTAAAGTTTCGCTAGCTATATCAACAAAAAATCGAGATTTTTCAAATACTTTTGAGGTTAGGATCACTGTATGATATGATACCATCAAAAAAACTCATTATCATATTTCGGCGACCCCAAAAATATGAAAATTGCCTATTCTTTTGAGGTTTAGCTCGCTATATCAACGAAAAAATCGAGATTATTTAAATATTTTTGAGGTTAGAATCGATATATGATATTATACCATCAAACAAACTCAACGTCACCTTCCAGCGACCTGAAAAACATGAGAAATATCTGTTCAGATAAGGTTTATGGGTGAACAGGCTTTTTAGCCTTACAAGCCATATGAAATTCGCCATCTCGAATTTTTTAAAAATAACTCCATACTCATGTCCAAGGATGTCAAGGGCACCTGTTCAGACTATTTGGATATGAATTTGTGGTTAATCTGATTACTGTGAGAAGTTTATCGGACGATTATTTATTTTTCTCATACTTCTAGGCGCCATATTATGTCCTCCATCTTGGATTTTTCAATTCTGCCAATTAGCATCTTAAAGTAGTTGGAGAGACGATTTTTTTAAGCCGAAAACCATCTTCGTAGGTGCTCTCAAATTTGGGCACAGGCTTGATCGATTTGACGTGGATCGTCCAATATATAGATCGACAAAGTTTCATAGTCTCAATTAATTAACAATGATAGAAGTTTTGTGTCTAAAACTACATCTAAGTCTTTATAAGTGTTACAACATTGTCAATGCTATAATTAAATTTAAGCGATGTATACTATGAGTTTATAGTAATTTATTACGTCACTTAAATCATTAATACATAACATAATTAAAAGTTGCCCCAAATTTGATCCTTGCGGAATACATAAGGTAAAAATTGTAGCCATTATTATTAATTAATTAATTCAAGGTTTTTTAAAAAATCTGTGCAAGTTACATATCCTGGTTATTAAGGAATATATAAGATATGATTCACATAAAAATAAATACCATCACATTATTTTATTAGCCGAAATTATCGTCCGTTTGCTTTCAGAACGGAATTTAAAATTTACGAGCTACGCTCCGTAACAATTAACCTCTTCAATCAATCAAGAGGGTCGTATAACCCAGTGACACCGAGAAGTCGGCTGTGACAGAGCACTTACATTTGCTTGAGATTCGCACCTTCGCAGGATCGACTTGACCGGGTAAGGTACTTGCAGGGGAAACACGATATTATCCGAGGGTTATCAGGAAGTAGGTACTTGAAAGTAATGAAGAATGGAAATAACTTCAACAGGGAGGATGGTTATCGTTTGATTATTGCTTCGAAGGTAGTTTTCAACAACTTCGTATTGTGATTCTCGAATTAAACTTGAAGGAAAAGATGCAAAATGATAAGCATACACCGATAAGAATTTTATGTAAAATTACTCTGAATTAGATCATTGTTTTTATTTAAATGGGCATTGCTGTCACACTGAAAGAAAACATTTTAAATTTGTAAATCCTTGCCTTAAAAGGGGTTGATTTTATAAATTTAGTTTTACCTAAGCAGAAATATCTCTTCTCAATTACATGATAAGCTTTACAACACACAGCACAGTTAATGTTTCGAAAAACCTCTGTTTTCATCCTCAAGTTAGGAGTTTTATCTGTGGGGTTGGCTGTCTTTTGCATGCATAGATTTCTGATATCGAAGACCATTATTTGGCCTCATTTGATAAGATATTTTAGAAAAAAAAAAATTGAGTTTGAATTATTTACCTTTAAACTAGAATATAAAAAATATATATTTTTGGTTGTTATAGTCTTTCCGATCTCAATTGAAGACCAAAGAGCTAGGCAGTATGTACTAGGTTCGGTCGATACGCATCAACTCGGCATAGAAATATTTGAAAAATTTGTTCCCCTATTTATTTGGCCATACCCATATACAGGTCTGGTCGTACTAAACGTGGAGGTGATAGACATGTGTTACACCCAGCTGAAGAATGCGCGCGCATGCAAAAGAAGGACAAACACAGCCGCACTGGGCGACTGGGCCATAAATTTGTTGTTGTTGACAAATTGTCTAGTAGTGCAGTGTAGCAATGTGGAATTATTTTATTGTTGATTATTTTTATTTAATAACTAACCTAAACTAATAACCTTTCCTTATCCTTTCTTGGCAAGGATATGTTCATACCTTCCCGTTGGTTCTTGCTTAGGAGTAATATATTTTAATGGAAATGTAAATGTTTTTTGATATGCCATAACTAACATTTACCATCAATATAATAAAATTGTTTGAGGACATAAATAATTAAAATATGTTGTTGGCCAAATGAACATATAATAGAAATTTTCTTGACATTATATACAAATTATTACTATTTCTTACCTTTACAGAAAACTTTTTTAGGGACGCCAATGAAACTCATTAAATTTTATTGCTAGGCGTTTTTATGCATGTTCAACTGTCTATATACTTATCGTATCGTTGGGAATATTCACCCAACAATTATCAGAATTTTAAGAATGGTTTAAGCCAGGGGTACTCAGACTTGTACTATCGGCGATCTATCGCAAAAAATTGAGCGGCAAGCGGTCGACACCAAAAAGTAAGGGGGTAGGTATAGAACTGAGCTGTAACATAACAGGTGATATGGGCATGTCGCTGTCGTTATTTGGTTACTGGCCAATTAAAATCTGAACTCTACCTACTAGATACAAAAAACAACAATGTAACTCTAATTCCATTAATATAAGAGTCAATATTCAATGCACACGATTTCGATGTATTCAAGGAATAGAAAGAAGTGTAAGGCATCATTCTTTATTATTATTACGCCGCGGTACGAGTGGCTGACGAAAGGTGGTTGCTTTGCAATTCAATTTGAAGGTAATTTATTTAGGGAATGTGGATATGTCCGCGCGATCGCCTTCTGATGTTATCGCAATCGACCGTTTGAGCACCCCTGGTTTAGGACATAAGTATTTATAACTGATTAGCAGAATAAATGCGGACTTTTTTAAATTTTTTATACCGAACTACTTTTTCCAAAATTTTTATGTTATTCCATTGATAACAAGTTTTATTACGTTTGCACATTTCCGACTTTTCAATAAACTCCCCATTTTCTCCGACTTCGATCGGATTGTTTACTGTTGTTATAACGCCACGGTTATTCAAAGTGGTGGACTGTATGAATAAAGAAATAAAATGGTTGGAGATGGCTTACCTCCTTTGAAACTCCTATGTCCTTGAAGGGCCCTTCTGATGTCTTGAAGATGTTGATGCGGCTGTCTATTTATTTCTTATGGAGTTGGGAATCACACGCACTTGTTACTATGTCGAGTCTCTCGAATGGAATGAATTGAATTATATACAAAAACCATCTCCAACAAAAAACAGTACGTANCGGCATCTGAAACTCGAAACTTTGCCAAATTTGTTCGAAGCTTTGCTGACACTTGAAATTTGGTACACACATAGTGTAAATATGCAGAAACCAAAAGCAATTTGCAAAATGAAAGTATCTTAATTTTTACAGTTTTGGTAAGGTTTTATACGTCACCGTTTTTTTTAATTTTTGGACGTATATTTATGTACATTTATAAAATATTCCATTACGGTAGATTAGCCTGCACAATTATCTACAATTTAAAAACAAAAATATTTTCATCGTTTAGATCCTAAGCTACTTAACATTTTGCGTTGTAAACCTTTAACTTTAAGTAAACAATTGTTTAAATTTACTGTTGCATATTTCTAATAGCATACAGGCGTCGAAGAACGGACCTCGCGCTCGAAAATGAAAAGTTAAAGGTTTACCCCACACGTACGATATGTTGAATAATGTACGACTACGGCTAACATGCGCAAAATGTTAAATAGCTTAGGATCTAAACGATGAAAATTGTTATTTTTTAATTGTAGGTAATTGTGCTGGTTAATCTATCGTGATGGAATATTTTATAAATATACATATACATTTTTCCAAAAATTAAAAAAAACAGTGACGTATAAAACTAGGGTGACGTATAAAACCTTACCAAAGCTGCAAAAAATAAGATAATTGAATTTTGCAAATTACTTTTGGTTTCTGCATATTTACACTGTGTGTACCAAATTTCAAGTGTCAGCAAAACTTCAAACAAATTTGGGAATGTTTCGAGTTTCAGATGCCGGTGGATGTATAAAACCTTATAGAACAAAAAGGTTTGCTCTCCTGATTTTCGGCTTTAGCGTCATTATTGTATATATATTGAACTATAGTTTTCGAAAGTTTTATCACTTTTTGTTTATAATTGACATATTTACAGCAACTTAAAAAAATTGACGTTTTATACCGTTTTTTCAATCTCACGGCTTTGTTATTGCAAATTTCGTAATCGGACCACCGCCATTTTGTAGCTATTTTTATTACGAACAAAATCATGTCCTAAGCATTTTTTCGTACAAAGTCATCCCGCTGAGTTATTTAAAGAAAACTACTA
>NW_019416662.1:255292-304903 GCF_000390285.2 Anoplophora glabripennis
TAGAGTCTCGCAATTCAATGACCTTGGCGTGACATTTTGTGGTAATCTATCATTTGACGCGCATATTCAAGCAATAACTGAATCTGCATTTAAAAACCTGGGTTTTATCTTGCGTAATTCTAAGGATTTTCGCAACACGCGTACATTGAATACACTGTTCAATTGTTTTGTTCGCTGTAAGCTTGAGTATGCCTCTATTGTGTGGAGCCCAATTTATAACATTCATATAACTCAGTTGGAGAAAGTACAGCGGAGATACGTGAAGACATTGCATTTTATCAGTTTTGGTATCTATCCGGTTCGTGGCATTCCAGAGGATATTTTGTTGTCCACTTTCGACTTAATTAGTTTGCAGCGGAGGCGCATTATGCACTCTCTGATCTTTCTGCACAATATCGTCAACAATTCCCTGAATGCGCCTTCTCTGGTGTCTCAAATTTTATATCGCGTTCCTAGATTATACTCTAGATCGAGTTCCGTATTGCAGTTGCCAACTGCTCGTACTAATATTCTTGCAGCATCCCCTCTCCATCAAATGATCACTAATTACCAAATGTATGAAGATCGACTTGATATATTTTTTCATTCAATTGATTTTATTAAGAAATTATTTGCTTAATTTGATCTGTATTTTTGCATTTATCTATTTTAATGTTTATTTAGTATATTTCCTGTCATGTTTTGTTATTGGTTGGTTTATTTATTGGATTTTTGTTCCTACTCTAATTACTGCCTGTTGTGTTTGTTTATATTAAATGTATATTTTAAATTGTGTGTACGACCTTGTCCTGTAACTGGGATATGTGCCGTTGGACATTGTACTTTAATTAAATAAAATAAATAAAAAATAAATAAATAAATTTCCGGTCCAGATTTTGATAAAAATGTTGGTAACGTATTACTGGCTTGACAAGCTGTTCTAACGTTAAACCGAATTCTTTTTAAATTTTCAGATAGGCTTTGAATATTTTATGTTTTTTTATACATATTTTTTATTGGCGGAAAACATATTTAAGGGGTGAAATACATCCTCAAAGTTCGCCCCCCAAAACAGTTTTTTCTAAATATCTGGGGTTCTAATCAATATTTTGGAATGAAAAAAAATGGAAATTGCTTCTTATAAAAAAACAAATGTTTCACATTAGATTCCGTGTTTGGAGGTTACTACCCTTATTTTTTATTTCAGAAAAACTATTTTTCAAAAATTTTTTTTGTATAAAAAAATTCATATTTGTTAAAAAAAATAAAAAATATGATTTATGTAAACAAATTGACAAAATTAAGTTCTCTTTTTAGGGGGTGAAATGTGCTAAAAATATCTGTACGATTAGAATTAACATTGCAAAATAAAAAGTTTTTACTTGTTCTCTAATCATACGAATAATTTGTTTTATTAGCCGCAAACAGATTTAAACGTATGCAAACTACCCCCAAAAACAGTATTTATGTGACATCTCAATATTTTGAAATGAAATAAAATGGAAATTACTTCTTTTAAAAAAATAAAATGTTTCACAGGTGATTCCGTGTTTGGGGGTTGCAAATCTTATTTTTTATTTCAGGAAAACTAAGTATATTTTCAAACATTTTTTATATAAAATAAAAAAATTCATATCGATTCAAAAAATTAAAAATATGATTTATGTAAACAAATTGACAAAAATAATTTCTCATTTTAGGGGGCGAACAACCCCCTAGTAATCCCCTAGTGTGCGAAAAATGTCTTAACTTTTTCTCTAATCATACGAATAATTTTTTCTCTTGGTCTAAAACGGATTTAAACAGATACAAACTACCCCTGATAAATATTTTGGAATGAAACAAATTTGAAATTACCGAACCCGTTTTTTAGGGATGAACATCAGGGATAGTTTGCATCACTTTAAATCCGTTTTAGACCAATAGAAAAAATTATTAATGAAATATCTGTTTTTTTTATAAGAAGTAATTTCCATTTCGTTTCATTCCAAAATATTGATTAGAACCCGAGATGTCACAGAAATACTGTTTTTGGGGTGAACATGAGGGGTAGTTTGCATCCGTTTAAATCCGTTTGAGGCTAACAGAACTAATTATTCGTATGATTAGTTAGAGAAAAGTAAAAACTTTTAATTTTGCAATGTTAATTCTAATTTAATTTTGCCAATTTGTTTACATAAGTTATATTTTTAATTTTTTTAACAAATATGATTTTTTATATATAAAAAATGTTTGAAAAATATAGTTTTTTTGAAATAAAAAATAAGGGTAGCAACCCCGAAACACGAAATCACTAATGAAACATCTGTTTTTTTATTAAAAGTAATTTTGCATGTTGTTTTATTCCAAAATATTGATTAGAACCCCAGATATTTGGAAATACTATTTTTAGGGGCGAACTTTCAAAATGTATTTCACCGACATATTATTTAATAATAATAATGCAGAATTATTATAAATACCCGACTTAATAGACAAAAACACATAGATACAACTAAGAGTTCTTTTAGGTTATGAAACAAATACAACGTATTGCGCAAACTCGTAAATAACAGGTACCTACGTACAACATAAAATAGCGGCCGTTTACGGCACGTTATTTACAAATGTTATTTTTAACATAACGTTTTAGCGTAAATGGGATACATAGTCGGCTTGAATGCTACAGGGACTGTTACTAACGGAATGGGAGTTAAATGTGATAAAACAAAAAACGAAATGTCTATTACTATAAATGTAAAAGTTAATAACTAAATAAATTAAATTTGATTTAGATATTATAGGTTTATTATTTTTTCATTATTCCACTATTGAAATAAAGTTACTTTATTCCAAAAGTCCGATTCTAAGGTGATTGTGGATAAAATACTGCTATGTTTTGTAGACAAAAAACTGTTGTTTTGACACTTAATAAATATCATGTAAGTAAAAGTCGATTTTTAATGACAGTTATGAAAAACAACTTTATAGCAAAGTGGCATTGTTTTTACTTTCTGTATGGATTCCTGAATATTTATTAATAAAACTCGGAACATCTTGTATAAACGGAAATATACGTATACATTCTCAAATCAAGATAATATTTTTTCTTCTATAATATTTTTCCGTGTAATACTTAGTACGTTTAAGTACCTACAGACAACATGAAATAATCGTTTTAGCTGTAGGAAACTGGTTTTCAGATATTGTGTATTTTCCACTCCGTTCTAATGTACAGCTCACCGGGTGCTAGCACTCTCAGAGTAAACAATGCCGCCGAGAGCATACAATGGACTGATACTTTTAAGCTTTTTTAATTTTACTTCCGAAAACGATAGCAGATTTAGGTGACGAAGCTGGTATTATGCCGGAAGCTTTGGGAAAGTTGCTCAATTATCCATGAGATCTTGTCATGTGCAGAATATGAAAGGCGAGACTCTATGCAATTTTCACAGACCTTTTTAATGCCGAAAATGTATGCCATGCATTTGAAAATAATGGAGAAACATTCAGAATTAATTACATAAACGTACTATAAAATTATTCCAGGAAGGAAGCTCTTTGTTGATTGCAGGTAAAAGATAGAGGCGTGCCGTCTATTCATTCATTCATTCGAAATTTGGAAAGTCAAGTGAAATAATTAAATAACATTGGGGTCACTTTATAGTTTTACACGCGCCGTAAGGTTTTACCCATCTACAAGTACTTGTTATTTATGAAATTTATATTGATCTTGTTCATGAAAACTCTGAAATTGATTTGGTATACGGTCGTACCTGCAAGAAAAATCAAAAGTAGACAAAAACGTTGTAGGAAATATCTATGTCTATCTAAAATTGCCAATGTCTGCTACAAGTCTATTAATTAATTTTATATGCTACCAGAAGAAATACTGAAAAACTTCAACAGCAGCAGGTTGCTTGTCAGCAACATGGGCGGAAAAGATTATTGTTGCCTGAGGAATTAAGGCTTCGTTCACAAAACAGGTAGCCATAGAAAATATCGAACTTATGTGATGTAAGATTTTTAATTTTGTTCCGATATGATGATATGATACCTATTCACATTGAATTAACCTGTCTATATTATAAAGAAGATTTACATTATTACAGTATGAAAAAAATTCAAAACACATTCAAATTTTATTTGGAAATGATCTATCTAAATTTAAGAAATCTAAAATTTGCGTTCATGCTTGGAAAACGGTTATAATATTCAATGGGGTTCGGCTAAAATTTTGGAAAAGGAAGATAATACTGTCAAAAAAAGGTCAGATTCATGACGAATATAGATAGATTTTCGAAGGGTTAACAACTTTTTAAAATGCGCTATAAGTATAAAATGATGTGTTGTGCAAAACCGTACTTATCTTATCAACTTCGACGTCACCTGTTACATGAGTGTTGTATAATAATGAAAAAGTAATATTAACGGTCGGTAGAAGGAAGCGCAAAAACAAACGCTTAGGGGGGAAATTCTGGAAGGAAGCCTAGTTAGTCGAAGATAGGCAGTTGAAGTGAGAACAGCGCGGAGTGAAAAGTAAGATCAGTGTAGTGTGAAAAATATAGAAGTAGTGGAAAATTAAAAGTGTTTAACCCGTATTAGTTAGCAGGTAATCTTCTCTAAGTACTTTGCTGTTAATTGTTATATGTAATCTTATGATTGTGATGTTTATAGATGTTTCATGATAATAATTCTTTGTATGTTTAGCTTCCATTGCTTTATGCTCAAGGGCATATATTTTTCTAAGGTAAAATTGTTATACTTATTATTAACGATTGCTCATTATTTATTTCATATTAAAATATGTATATCGTCGTGGGCGCCCCCGACTTTTACAATAATGACTTCTTTGTTTCACATCTCACTTGTTTTTGTCATGATGACGTTGTTCATAAAATATAGATGTTTTATAATAATAATTCTGTATATGTTTAGCCTTCATTGTCTTACGATCAGGCGCGTATATTTTTCTAATATAAAATTGTTACAATTATTATTAAAGATTGTTCATTATTTATTACATGTTAAAATATGTATTTTGTCGTGACCGCCTAGATGCTGCAATAACGACTTCTTTATTTCACATTTAACTTGTTTTATCATGATTAGGCTGTTCTTTGATTTCTTGTGCTCACTTTATATCATACGTCTATACGAGCCTTGTTGAATTTACTTACATTTTCGCCCGTGCGGAACGAATCTGAATTAAGCGGGATTGCCTCCCGTATGGGACTCCGGTGTTAAGAAGGATCTTCCGAAATCTCAACTTTAGCTGGATTGCCTCCCGTATTATGGGACTCCAGTACCTTCCGGCTCTGCCGGCTAACTAACACCAAACCTCTTCAGTTTTACTTGGAAGTGTGTATGACTAATATGGGGTTAACAGATGACATTTAGTGACACATTAAATGAGACAGGACTTATTTATCATTAGCAAAGGATCTTAATTTATACCTTTGGTTAGTGGTTGTTTTTGTATTTATATTTGGGTGGTAAGAGCAACGATCGTGGGTTTCTCTGCCATGCTCTTTCCCCACAGGAGCTCTAGGTGAGCCTGGCACTCTCATTTTATGTTAAATGGTTGTTGATGTTTTTGTTGTTCTTTATATTTGTCACATGTTTAATTTGAAGATTGTTGTATGTAAATAAAACTTAGGTGTATTTACTCTGCTTTTGTTTTTATATAATTAAACCATACATCCCCCCTACAAAGTTAGTAGCCAGCGCCTTCCGGTCAATAAAAAAATAAATACACACAACGTAGGGATTCCGTATGACGATCACATATTTTTGGCCACAACTTTGTATGATTATTTTTTCGATCGAACCCAGGGTTGTTATACTACAGTGTTTTTGAATTTATCTGTTTTTTTCAGTGTAAGATTTTTTGTTTCAGCAAAACTATTCTCATAAAAAAAACTTTTGACTGATCTTTCTGGACAAGGTTTTATTTCATCAATTTTTAATTTTTTTACAGGTGGCAAAATACCCAAAGAATAAAAAAAAAATGCAGAATTATTTCAATATACAATGTGTCCCAAAATGATGAAACAAAATTCATACTTTTTTCCAATTCAGATTTTAAAAAATCGCCGAAACAGGTCAATTAGTAAATAGAAATTGTCACTTTTCTGCAATATTTTGTATTTTTTTTAGCCAAGTTTGACAGACCTATAATATTACCGACATTTTTTTAAATAGGATAGGTTTTTTTTCTCAAAAAAAAAAACACATCGATAAACACATAAAATTGACCAGAGTACCTTAGGTATAACGTGAATCATTTTAGTTCCAATTCATTCGTTGTTCAATTATTTTGAAAATTGGTTGCCCGTTTAAGCAAGCAACAGAGAATTAATTTTAATTATGATTGGATGCGGAGATAAAATCCGTAGTCAACAGGAGGCATGTGACTTAGGTCACCATAAATATCCAGAGCAGAGAATTAGTTGAGCTACAATAAGCATCCAAAAAGTTTGCAAGTCCTCAGTTCACAGAACTCTCAAGTCTCAAAAGTGGCATCCTTATAAAGTTAACGTCTCACAAGAACTATGGGCAGATGACACATGCAGAAGATTACAGTTTTGTGAGGAAGTTATAAACCCCATTTTTTTTTTTAAATGAGCAAAGATAGAGCTCTGATAATTGGTCAAAAGTTATTTCTATCAACAAGCAATACACTGAAGACACCATTGTTAAAAAACACGCCAGTGCAGATTTCACGTGGAAACCCGGTGAGATCCTTTATTTGAACCCAACTTAAAAAAGCATATAATTTTCACTGATGAAGCAATTTTATGCTTAAACGAAACCGTGATCAAACAAAATACTAGGTTTTGGAGCCCGCAAAATCCGCATTGAATGCAAAAAAAAACATATACAACACTAGGCCAACTCTTTTCCAAAAAAAAATACTATTAGAAGTTTTTTTGCGGAATATTGTTCAGAAACGTGTTATAAACAAAATATCAAAAAATCAACTCGAGACTAGTTGGGAAACTTTGCAAAAAAGGTAGGTATTAAATAAATCTGTAAAATAAGACAAGTCCGATTAAATTCCGATAATTTGTTTATGCGCAAGAGCTCAAAAATGGTCGAAATTGGCCGTTTTCTTCAATTGGTAATAATTAATGCAATTTTCATCGCAGACACTTATAATTCAGGATTTTTTAGACTTTTTGTACCCTTAATAAGTGGTAAAAATTTCAGCCCGAAAGCTTCATTACTTTGGCATTGGTGGAATTTGTTATCTAAGAAGATGTTATTTTCAATTGATTTTTCCCAAGCTCAAAGGCGTTGTAGAGTTTCGATCATTAGTTGTTTTTGTACCTAAATAGTTGTGTTGACATATGCATTTACTGAGAATTTAATTTTTCAAATTTAATTTGTTCAAAAATGACTTTGAAAAAATGTTAATATTTATTAAATTGTTAAGATAGGTAATTATTATAAAACGAAATACTAATGTCTATAATTTAGTTAGTACTATTTTTCTTCGAATTTAAAAAGAATCGTTGTTCTAAGTTGATTAGAAGCTGACAATTTCCGCTAGACCGAGTAATAGAACGCATCGCCGCTATCTTCTTTTTTGCAATTAAATAGTTGAATTCACCTTAATGTTAATATAGGGCATGAAAATATAGCTCTTAATGTATACTCTCGCCAAATTTCGGCTCTTAATTTTAATAATTAAGGTCACTGCGATTAAATAAAAAAAAAATTATCTCAGCTTCTAATCAATTTAGAACAACGATTTTTTTTTAAATCGAAGAAAAATAGTACCAACTAAACTATAGAGGTTACTATTTCATTTTATAATAATTACCTATCTTAACAATTTAATAAATATTAACATCTTTTCAAAGTAATTTTTAAACAAATTAAATTTAAAAAATTAAATTCCCAATAAATGCATATGTTAACATAACTATTTAGGTACAAAAACAACTAATGATCGAAACTATACAACGCCTTTGAGCTTGGGAAAAATTAATTGAAAATAGCATCTTCTTAGATAACAAATTCCGCCAACGCCAAACCATTGAAGCTTTCGAGTTGAAATTTTTACCTGTTATTAAGGGTGTAAAAAGCCTCAAAAATCCTGAATTACAAGTGTCTGCGATAATAATTGCATTAATTATTATTAATTGAAAAAAACGGCCATTTTTGACCATTTTTGAGCTCTTACGCATAAACAAATTATCGGAATTTAATCGCACTTGTCTTATTTTACAGATTTATTTAATACCTACCTTTTTTGTATAAATTTTTTTCGCTATGAATAATAGGTTTTTACGCGAGTCAAAAAACCACTTTTACATAACTTTGACCATTGTTTAAACAAAGTTTCCCAACTAGCCTCGAGTTGATTTTTTGATATTTTGTTTATAACACGTTTCCGGACAATATTCCGCAGAGAAACTTCTAATAATATTTTTTTCCCGAAACAGGCTGTTTCATGTCTATAATGACTGGACTAAACGGCCCGAAAAAGTGAATGCTTGGGCTGGAATAGTAGGAAATCACATACTGGTTTTCAACCCTAATGAGCTCGATATGCCTGCTAAGCCTGCTGCTGATGTTTGGTTCCAACAAGATGGTGCCCCCCACATTTTCGTCTCGATGTAAGAAATTACCTTAATGAAGTTTTCCCAACTAAATGGATAGGCAGAAGAGGGCGGCTTGAATGGCCACCACGCTCCCCTGACTTAACCCCACTAGAATTTTTTTTGTGGGGTTATCTAAAAAGCAAAGTGTATGTGAGCAGATCAGATGCAGTGGTTAATGGGGGCCACTTTGAACATTTGTAATAAAAAAAAGTACTACTAAATTATTGTTTTCATTTAATTCCACCATTTTTTGACAACTATGACAAAAAAGTAGGTATGTATAACCTTATATCGCTGAATTCATCTTTAGAAGGGCTATCTATGTATACTATAAAATATAGAGCCGTCCTATTAAAAAAATGACGGTAATGTTATAGGTCTGTCAAACATGGCTCAAAAAAATATAAAATATTGCAGAAAAGTGACAATTTCTATTTACTAATTGACCTGTTTCATCGATTTTTTAAATTGAATTGGAAATTTCAATTGGAAGAAAAATAAGAATTTTGTTCCATCATTTTGTGAGACAGTGTACAGGGTCGGAAAGTACCGATGGTCCATCTGCCGTTACGTGAGAGCGATAAAGTAAGTCGTAGAAATCCGTGCGATAGAGAAAGATGGCTATAATGAACGCGTCTAATATTCACCGCCCTTCCACAAATAAGATCCACTTCTTATTTGTGGAAGGGCGAAACGGGCGGCGACTATGAGACGCCTTCATTATAGCCATCCTTCTCTATCGCATGGATTTCTATGTCTTACTTTATCGCTCTCACGTAACGGCAGATGGACCATCGGTACTTTCCTAACCTGTATAATGATTTTATAAACCTAGGGTGAATTTTGATTTATTATGAAAAATGCAGTTTGTTGAAAATGTAATTTTTTAATACAGGTGATAAGTATCAATATTAATTTTCCTGTGAACATTTAATGATTGATACCTTTTGTGTATTCGGAGTTAGCTGTTGTGTGAAGCAAAAGCTAAAATAAAAATTTTCGAGCCATTTTCACTTGTCAGTTTTAAAAAATTATGCTGGTAGTGATACATCGCTTTATTTAAACATAAATGAACCTCTCATTTCACTTACTCGCCTTCTGTAATCAATTATTAAGTTATTTAATATCGAACATTTTACTTTATTGCAAATTGAGGGTCTCCTTTATCACAACATGAAGTATCTTAATATTTCAATATAAACGCTATGTCCGATACCCTTAAACCTCTAATAATTAGATATATTGTTCCGCCCTGGTGTATTTAATTAAATTCATCTCCTAAATAGCGACCTTCGTCTAATGACAGGATAGATTGAGTGGAATTCTTTCTCGATTTTGTTTTATATAAATCCTCGGGGAGATTTTCCTGATTAGAGTGTAGTGATGTAACGGAAAATATAACGGTGTACTTCGATTAAGTTAATCATGCAAAAAAGACATCTCAGAATTAATCACTAAAAACTAATTGCTTTTATTTTTTTTAATAAATTAAATTAAAAATTGCCTGTAACTAAGATCAATCCTTTTTGTAGCAAAGGGTTACTTTCTTCAAAAAATTCCTTCTCAATGTGGCAGAAATATAAAATCAAACAAAAAGAGTTTCCAAAAATGAGCATTCAATTTTATTTGGAAATTATTCCTAAAAACTCCTGTATATCGAAAACTAATCATTTGTGGACCCACGTTTATAGGAAAAAAGTCTTATTTTGACCACAAAAATACGCCCCTAAATTTTTTGTACCGAATTTTGAATCACCCTGTATTAACTAATGTATTTAATTAGCATACAATGAAATATTGATAACACTCTCTCGTCTGTGCAGTTTTTTTTTAGCATATCTAGATATTTGGCATTAAAAAGGAAAAAAAACAAGGTAATACATGAAAAATTTTAGAAATATCTTTAATTGTAAGATGGAAAATTTATTCTAAATTCAGCGTGGAAAACTCTATTTCAATTTTCTTTTGAAAATCATTCTATATGGTCGTAAAAGCACTATAAATTACCGTGTATAATTTTAATGGCAATTGATGTTGGTATTCTATTTATTCGCTATTGAAATTGAGTATTTCCTTTATTCGTTTCGCAAATAATTCTACCAGACCATTAATCTTTAGAAAACAATAAATTTTTTGAAGCGCTATTTTCACATCGTCATATATCGTCATTTTTACTGTTGCATAAAGCTGTAAAAATTAATAGATAAAAATATTTCATAAATTACATTGTTATCACTTAAAAAATAAGGGTAAGCATTGAGTAAATATTCTGTTTAAATAATTATTTATACTAAAGAATATATCTTTTCACAAGTAGTGATTCATAACAACAGATTTTACTACACTTTTAACGTGAAATATATTAAGTTGTAGAATAAAGATGTAGTTATGAATTATTTTCTTGATAATTATAGACAATGATAATAATATGTAATTGCTATTTATTATATTTAATTTAAAATTAGAATTTAGATAAAGGTTACTTAAATAAATCTTAAAAATGCAGAATATAATAATTGTATCGTGGCCGAATTTCATACCGTCTTTGCCCAAAATGATGTTACCTATAGTTATAGCTATTAGAAACAGAAATATATGATTTCTTTGTAGGTCTGCCAGGTTATCTGACGATTAAAATACGTCAGGTGCATTATTTTTCATTACTATAATTTCGACCCTACTCGTAGACTTCTTTCTTTAGCATATCTAGATATTTGGTATTAAAAAGGGTCTATATACTATTTCATTTGATGAAAATTTAGCCTAATACCTTCATAATAATTTAAAAGTACAAGATCTAGGTAATAACAGATTTAAAAATATTTTTAATGTAAGTTGGAAAATTTACGTCAATTTTTTCTTGGAAGACAAACAATTCTATACTGTCGTAGAAAAATACTTTTGTATAAATTACGATGTAAAATTTTAACAGCAATTGTTAATATTTTCTTTATTCGTTATTGGAATGGGCTCGTTCAGCATTTTTTTTATTTGTTTAACGGAAAGATATTGCAATTTTTAGGTTCTCTGTAAAAATTATAATGTTATATTGCCTACATGTCATCCAAAAAAATTCATAAACTGGTGCGTTGAGTATCCGCTGAATCGGCGGCTGTGACGTCACCGCATGGGAAACCGCTGCCGCATGCTTGCGTGTGTTAGACAGTCAAGTAGTCGGGTTTTAGTTGCCTGTAAAGTTTCGATTGAGTACATTAAGATACCGAATTTTGTTAGCAATATGGAGGACAAAAAAAAATACAAATATTATATTGCTCCCCACTGTGAGAGCACTTGTGTGAAGACACCTAAGAAAATAATAATGTCTTCGTGATTCTGTCGTGCGGATCTATAATCAATAATCTATTAGTCTCTACTTTGATTTGTTTTTTTAATATCTTTTATCTGAAAAATGAGTTATTTTGAAAGCTACCTTGTGTGATTTAAGTATGTAATAAACTAAACTACACTTGTGTTAGTGTTTTTCCGTTGTTGATTTTTTTGTGAATATTATAAAATATCTATAGGTACTAAGTATTTATATGAAAATACATAATAAATATTATATTATTAATACATAATAAATAAAATATTAGGTAGATTTATATAGTTTCCATACAAATAGTAATCAGATTTTTTGCATTTGATTAGGTAAATCTTTGAAACCTGTGACAGAAACGGTTTCGTCCAATTAAAAGCAAAATCCTTATTCTTATTTACTATTCTTATTGTACAAAAACATCAAAACTTTCGTTACAAACATACTTTATACTTTACATTTTCACTCCTCTCGTCTCAGCACTGATAAAGTCGTTGTTTTTATTAAAATAATCCATGACCATTAACAAACCTACTTCTGGCAAATTAGAAGAATCTGAATTTACGAAATTTGCTTCCATTTTTTAAATTTAATATGCACAAATGCCAAAACATCTATGTTGTAGGTACTGCAACAGTTCGATAGCCTGAAGATGCAGAAACTCATCTGAAACTCTGAAAGTAGCATACTAGCGCCTGCTACACCGCGCGCCAAGCCAGCTGACCGTCCCATGCGGTGACGTCATTGCATTGCCACGACTGAGACAAATATTCGGGTTTTAAAAATCATATAATTTGAAAACCGCTCAACGGATTGAGTTGAAATTTTCAGAATCGCCTAATCATGAGTAATGCTTCGTGTATACAAAATAAAAATGAATTACCCCTTTGTCTTTCATAGTATTTTCATTCACAAGTACTTCTAGCACATAATTAATCTCTGGAAAGCAATAAATATTATTCACATGGCAATAGAATATTTTACAGTTGCATAAAACTATAAAATGAGAAGTGTTTGGTATATTACATTGGTGTCATTTAAATTTTAAGGATAGGTATTGAATAAATTAATTTACAAAGTTGTTTAATATTCTGTTAAAATAATTACTTATATTGAAAATATTTCTTTTTACAACTAACTGCAGACATAAATAATTTTTTAACATGATTTATGTTTCGCATAAGAACACAGCAAAGCCTTGAGAAGTTATAGGCCTTGAAAGTGGAGTTTCAAATTTCGAAAAAAGTCAATATCTCAGTTGTACTTGAACTTAGAAAAGACAAATTTGTACACGGGGTGAGTGTACCAAGATCGACCGTTAGTACAGTTCAATTGAAGCATTTTAAAGGCCCCCTGCTCTGTGTCGGTTATTATGCGAAACACCCTGTATATTAGTTTGTGAAATAAAGAAGTAGTTATCGATTATCTTATTTACATTTGCAATTATAGATAATAACGATAACAATATATAACTACGTTTATTATATTTTCCTTGTTTCGTCACAAAGTGCAAATATTTACTTCAATTCTTCTGACTAATAATTTTTGATATAACTACACTGTTAAGTTAATCCAGAATACATCATTGACATCAAAGAAGATACAAATAAATTTCAAAGAATTTTTTGTTAAGAACTAATTAATTAAATTAGTGACTATATTTAAACTTTCGAGCTGTAGTATTAAATTTAATTTGTCATAATGTGTAAATAAAATGTGTGAAAAACACTTTTGCAGAAGTTTACACTGGGTTATTTACTTTGCTGTCTCGTTTTAACCTCACAACTTTTTTTTTAAATGTAAATATTCCGAGATTACATGTATAGGTCCACAAGGTACTTTGATCGTATTTTTATATTTTCATAATTACTTGTATGACTTGTATGACTCATATTCATGATACTTATATTTATTTCATTTTAATGAATATTTTAGTTAATTAATTCAGACGAATTAAGGCTAAATTGTGCCCCAAGTTAAGAATCACATTTTTCCCCACAACGATATGACTTAATTGTTTAGGACTAATAGTTACCCAAAGGTCTCTGAGGGGTTATGTTAAAGGACCCATCAATAGAGCGTCAAAAAGGCATGTTAGGGGCCTACCGCGATATACACTTAGGTCGTTCTAGGACTCTGCCCCGCGA
Organism: Anoplophora glabripennis; assembly: GCF_000390285.2. NCBI lineage: Eukaryota > Metazoa > Arthropoda > Insecta > Coleoptera > Cerambycidae > Anoplophora > Anoplophora glabripennis. Next base: position 269,326 of record NW_019416662.1, read on the forward strand.
CCTAATGCTTAACCCTAGGGGTCTGATGTCCTGTCACACCGCACCACACATCGGCTGTTTTCAGTGACACTCACTCACCGGCGCGGGATTCTCAGGCACGTGTGGCGCCCCCTGCCCTAGGTCGACAACTGAGAGCAGAAGGACGGCTGCCGAAAACGATGCCTGAAAACGGATTTGGCCTCCGCGTACACGCGCATCATCTACGTGCAACGCGCGGGCTCGACGGCTCCTTCTGGTCTTTGCGTGATTTTCAGTGGCGCACCCGGGGGTAACACGTGGGGGACCGACGGCAAGGAATGCCACTCAGGTGATCAGCGATGTCATGATTTTGATTAATCTGTTCCGATATTCCATTCTTTACCTTCATCAATCAATAATACGCCGCCCCCTCCTACATACAAGTCTAGAGCCCTTGTGGTTGGGATGTGATGTTATAATTATTTGGTTAGTGGTTACAATGTTTACTATAACCACTAACTAATTTACAGATGACAGGTTACTTATTAGAGTAACAGGACGATATGGATTTATGCCTCAAAAAATTCGATAAATCTACACGGTGACGGACAATTAGAATTATTTCAGAGACTACTTCGATTTGAATTTTGAAAATTTGGGATACCGAGTTTTCGGGTATGCCCTTCTCAACCAAAATAATGGCGTCCACGTACCAATTCCGGTTAAACCGGAAGTCGTCATCAACTTGCTTATTTTAAATGGATCACCCTATATATTATTGCAATTTTGGATTCAACGTGTTATTTTAGGTGGACTTTTATGAAGTTTCATATTCCTAAAATTAACCGTTTCCGAGATATTTAATTTTTTTTCAAAAAAATGGAGAGAAACAGTGACTAGCTTCAAACCATGTGTATTTTATAGTAAGAAAGATAAAGGAACAGTATTTATAGGGGGATAGCTAGACCCCTAAGCTTCCCATCCATACTTTCAAAGTGGCTTAATTGCATACAGGGTGCTAGAAATTTAATGCCGAGTTTAGTTAACTTCAAACCTTCATAAGTCGGTTTTTTTAATGGAACACCCTGTAACTTTTTCTATATTCTGATACACAATTTTATTCTCTTTCGAACGGTATCGGGGTTCCCTATACCTATCTCTTCTAGTTTTTAAGTTAGCTACTATTTTTTGTGTAATCACTGGACTGTTGGCTGGTCAGTTAAATGATGCATTTCTTCTACCAATCCATATGTTATTAACGTTGGTTTAGGTGGTTTCTCACTCATAAGGTGCTATGGGGTGGGGTTTCGTCTTGCTACAAAGGTAATTCGTCTAGAAAATCTTGGATCCCCATTTAAGTTTTGATGGACAGGATGTTTCTTAAAAAGTTGGGATCATCATTAATTCTTTCCATCATAAGGCGGCAAAATTCTACTCCCTTTTCTCTATGCGTCTGTGTCAACTTTTGAATAGGACGTATCACGGACATTCTATTCTTAGAAACTTTTTGAAATAATCCTACTTATATTTGGATTTTCTTGCACAGAAAGTAATATATTAAGTTGCGCATCTCGTTATCTTGCATCACTCTTTTTCTTCTGTTTAGACTTGATGTTTGTTGAAATTTTTCGAATAGGTATCCTTTTAATTACATATTTGCAAGGCGCGTGCATTCTTGGATTTTCTTCAGTTAAGTCTAGTTGCGTTGCTGCAACATTATATTTGTTTCGAATAAACGAACTTAAAATTATTTGTTTTTCTTTTTGCAAATATGACATTTTTAATAACAATTTGCTGTGATACATTTTGAATTACTTGATGAAGTTACTGTAACTATCACTTTTATTAATTTATATAACCAAGTTATAAATTTAAAAAAATAATAAATTTAAAGTGTTCAGGTGGCGTGGTAATCACCAATCCTAGCCGGAGCCACAGAAAGCGATCTCCATTTTATTAATATTTCATGGGCGTTGTTGTCACTTACTGTGTACTGTTAAATATTTTCAACTTATTATATCATTATTAGTAGCAGTGTTATGGTTTATGAAATACTTTGTCAATTTAATCAAAGACAACTAAAAGTGTAATTGTTTAATTATCTCATAAGTTATAGGTTAAAAATAAAGAGGGGCATAAAATGCATACGTTGATATACATATGTAAAAGCTTTTTGCATTATATTTGCATTTAGTAGCTTTGACTGACAAAGCTATTAAATGCAAATATGCATACAATATAAAACACTGGATTTTCGAAATGTTAACGTTTCTATTTGTCTGTTTTTTTCAGTGTGTTTTTTTGGATAGACAGAACTTCTTTTATAAAAATAAACCTTCTCTGATTCATTTGGCGCAAGAGTTTATTTCACTAATTTTAAATTTTCAGGAGTGGCAAAATACCCAAAAATAATAGTACATTATACTATAAGGGAGAGAAATGCGTTATTTTGGCAGAGGTGAAGCCCGAGGGCTACAATGCACCGAGGACAAAATAGCATCTCTCCCGAATGGTATATACTATTTTTTCCACGGTCTCATTAACTTAAAAACACATATTTTGTCATTATGAAGTAAGTAGCACCAGAATTATTGTATTCGGATTTGAGCATTTATTTAGTAGTCGTTGAGTTATTGTCATAACTACAAAATAAACAAACAAAAAGAATTGTCAAATTAAGGTGCTAGTTTGGTTTAGTTTAAAGTTTGTTTAGTGCACAATGAATAATTGTGAGTCGGAAGAGATTGTGGAGGCTGCAAATATTGCAATAAGCAATTTGCTGCCTACGAAGTCAAGATCTTTATACGATATAGCCTACAATCGGTTCAAAAAGTGGTGCGCCGAGAAAAATGTTCAAGTATACAGCGAGAATGTTTTGTTGGCATACTTCAGTGAAAATGCAAAGAATTACAAGTCTTCCACATTATGGGCGCAATATTCTATGGTTAAGTCATGCTTGACAATTTACGACAACATAGATATAAGCAAATTCCCCAAGCTGATCGCATTTTTGAAAAGAACCGGTGACGGATATCAAGCGAAAAAATCGAAAATATTGACAAAGGGTGAAATCGACCGTTTTCTATCAAGTGCAGATGACAAAGAATTCTTAATGATTAAGGTAAGATTACTTTTGTTGTTAGGTATTTCAATTATTAAGTATTTAGATTTTTTATAGGTTGGATTAATTCTGGGGATTGCCGGAGCTTGTCGAACTGATGAACTAGTCAATTTAACTGTAGATGATATTGAGGATGTAGGCTCTTCCTTGATTGTAAAAATTCCAAACACTAAGACAAAGATTCCACGAACCTTTGTGGTTACCGATGTGGGAAATATGCTTGAATTGTTTCGAAAATACCTGTCCCTTCGTCCTCCCCACGTCAAGCATAAGCGCCTTTTTTTGTACTACAAAGCAGGAAAATGTAGTTCGCAGCCAGTTGGCAAGAATACCATGGGAAAAATTCCGAGTGTAGTAGCTTCGTATTTAAAATTACCTGATGCTGCATGTTATACTGGTCACTGCTTACGAAGATCTTCAGCGACATTACTGGCAGATGCTGGAGTGGATATCGCGACAATAAAGCGTCATGCTGGTTGGAAATCAACGACAGTCGCTGAGGGTTATGTCGAGAACTCCATTGAAAATAAGACCAAAATTGCTAATCAGGTTTTAGTAGGTACCACTACTAGCGCAATCACAAAAACTGTAAATGTAAGCGAAAGTAATATTCCTTCTAATATTAATTTTGAAAATTGTACAAATGTAACATTTAATTTAAATGTCAATAAATAATTTCAATGTTATCTTTTGTTTTGCATGAAAAACGTTCTCCATAATGTAAACTCCCTTGAGAGCATTATACTCCCTTGGGAATAATCGACTGCTTCTGTTTTAATTTTGATGTCATAGAAACTGATTTCTACTCCCGACCGTGGAAAAAGAAAAATATGTATAATATAAAACTAAAAAGAGACATCTTTTAAGTATCACAATGTTTGTATTTATCAAAATAAAGGTCTCGTATATGTTTAAAAAACAGAACACTAAAACTTTGAAACATTAAGAACAAGTTTATGTAAATATTGAGAAGTGTTTAAATTATTTATAGGGAATATTTATTTTAATCAAAACTGAACCATCTGTTAACGTTTTCAAAATGTCGATTCTGGGACGGTTTAAAAAATATATCTAAATGTTGCGAAATTTGAATATAATTTGCCTTGCGAATTCGAGTTATAAATATGGCTTCCTGTTCAAACAACGTTGTCAATCGAAAACTAAGCCATTCGACACACCTTGTTAATATATGTCAAATTCAAGAAAAAAGAAAAAATGATGAAAACTAAATATTCAACTAAATAAATATATGTATACAAAATATGTTTTAATGGCAATTGGTTTCTCTTTTACCTAATCCATTTCTATCGCTTTAATACAGGGTGTTAAAACCGTTCTAGAATAATTTTATGGAATATGCTTATGCGTATGTTCCTTTAAGCAATCTCAGTTTTTTTGAGAGAAAAAGATCAACTTGTGGAGTTGGATGACACCAAAACTACAACGTATTTTATTGGACAACCAGAGACATGAATTCCAAGTTAATTTTATTACTTACTTCGCCTCGTTACTAAACAATAGCACGTCAGCTGTGGGGCCTTATTAATCAGGTGGTTATGAATCTGATTTAAGACCATCATCGAATCATCATTATGGAACACAAAGTATTTTTGAAGGAAACTGTCACTGATATAAAGCGTTGGATTACTATTTCAATTTATTAGAATTATGACACTTAAACCCGATCACATCTAAATTTTTATGATTCATATTCACGGTACGGAAATAAGTAGAAGTAAACAATAGAACAAGTATACATTTGTTGTTGTTTCAAAGAAGTTTATTCGATTACTAATAATGCTGTTATTCCTTTTTGAAGTTATGTTTTCAATATAAATGTTTATCTTTCCAATAACCTTGGTGAGTATGAGTTGTAATCTTTCACTTAGGGATATTAAAAATTATGGAAGAGTCGTTTACTTTATCTGATGGATGGAATAAATTGAGCATCAATTACACCGTTTTGAAATAATCTTTGGGAGAAATGGTGTGCGTAATTTGAAAACTGAATGAATATACTCGCAATGTGTGTGTGGTTACAATAAATATTACAAGTAAGCAAACATTGAAAAAAAATGTGAAAAGAAGCTCCGTTTCAACAGCTTATATTTTTTGTGGACTAAATGGAAGAAGTTTTTTATGAAAAAGATTAAGAATAGAAACAATGATCACCTCTTCTGAAAATATATTGATGCCTTCCGGTATTGCAAAATTAGATAATTTACCCAAAAGATTAGGCTAAGTAATTGTTGTTAAATTCATGCATTACTCCGCAAATTGTTGTTTTAAAGAAACATGGTGTATTCCAAAGTAAACAGGACTTTTCACAAATGTGTATTTCTAATGAAGTCATCTACTGGCAATTACGTGCGTCGGAAAGGGAGATCCTTCACTGATAACTGTCAAAATTTCATGACATAGTCCAGGCAAGTTAGACCAAAATCACCCAGAATATTTTTTTCTGATGAACCCATCGAGTTGCGGTTTTCGGCATTGTCTTCGGAAAAATATCAGGAAAAAAGTCTGTCTATTACACTTTGGGGCTGGATCGAAACTGCATTGCGGGTGCATAAAGTGCATCTTGGAATGCATAAATTTTTCCGAATTTTCTAAAAATGGTAAAAATTGACTAAAAGTTGTAGAAATTTGTGTGCACGGATTTTCGGGGTCGAAGATTCCGAATCTGACCTTGAAAAATATGCCCGACGGCCCTGGGGCCCCCCAGGGGGGCAAGGGGGGGACCTTCTGTAAAACATCGAATAGCTGAGTAATTGCCTTCTAAATCCCCACTCGAGGATTTTTGGGGTTGGGGATTTCGATTCTGACACTGAAAAGTATGCCCGACGCCCCTAGGCCCCCCAGGGTCAGATTCGGAATCTCCGACCCCGAATACCCGTGCACACAAATTTCTACAACTTTTAATCAATTTTTACCATTTTTAGAAAATTCGGAAAAATTGATGCACTCCAAGATGCCCTTTATGCACCGGCAATGCAGTTTCGATCCAGCCCCAAGGTGTAATAGATAGACTTTTTTCCTGATATTTTCCGAAGACAATGTCGAAAACCGCAACTCGATCGGTTCATCAGAAAGAATTTTCTGATTTATTGTCTAACTTGCCTGATCTAACATTTGGACGAATAGAAGCGACGTTAATCTAAAACGACATTCGACATATTTTTAGACAGGGCAATCGCTGTATTGAGTCGGCAGGGAACTATTTTGAATAAAATAAACCGGTTTTTCAAAAAAAACTTTTTGTTGTTCTTATTTTTAAAAAGTCCTGTTTACTTTCGAACGCATCTTGTATATAAGTAGTCGATAACTGCGTTAAATAGGTTAATATCAAGGCGGAAAAAACGGAACTTTGCCTTTCGCCATGTGAAAGAAGAAAATAGGATTACTACTTAGTTATGAAATTTTAAGCTCCATTTTAACAACTTTGTTCAATGTTGAACAGTTATTAAACTAATTTAAATTAAGCAGGTAATTGTATAAAAATACCTCCGTACTCTACTTTTTATATTTACTTTTTGTTGATAGTACGTAATTGTGTGTTGCGTTTGGTTAGTAGGTATCTGGGTTTATTTTTGCTGGTTACTTCATTTTAAAATATATTTCTTTATAGCTATAGATCTTTAATGGATAAAAAGTTCTCGAACTTTAATTACCACATGTTTTATACTTACAACATACATCAGATCAGAATTAATTAACGAAGACTTACCTGAAACAAAAGAAAAATGTATTAAAAAGTTGTATTTAATAATCAAATTTATCAATATACATAGGCGTATAACTATAAATTATTTTTCGTGTTAATTTACGTTGATTTTTAAAGCTCGGGGTAGAACAAGGGAAATCAATACGTCGAAGATGTACGTATCTGGGACACCGACATAAATAACTTTAAATATGGATGATGACCAACATCTGGCAGGACAAGCTGACGCTGATGCTGCTGAAACTTCACAGATGTTTGCAAAAATTTGTCACTGATGGGCGAAGCTCACCTAACACAACCCTTATGAAAGCTTCTGTTGACTGTTAATAGCTTAATTGGATCATTTAATTTGTATGACCTTTCAATTAGACAAAAATTAGAAATACGATTAAATTCAAAATGGAGTGTCCATAAAAATATCCAAACGAAATTATGAAATATACTCTAATTAATTAAATAGACTATCTTCCTCATGGTGTATTGTTTCCCTATATCTACATTAATTTGAATTTGAACACACCATTTGATTCGATTATTTATCATATTATTCTGTATACCGGGTGTCTCAGGTTTTAATTGCAAAAGAGTATAGAACTCGCAAAAATATAACGTTTTAACGTTTCGATTTCGAGAAAATAGGGTGTTAAAGTTAACAAAAAAAGCTTTTTTCAAATATAATAAAAATTACTTAATCGATTTTGATAAAACTTGGCACATTTTTGGTAATAAAGAATGGACGCAATTTGATGTAATTAGATTTAAATTAACTATTTCATGAGCGGCGTTAGGGCCGATAACTAGATTTTTTAAGTACGCCACTGTTTAGTTATAAGTATATTATATTTAAATTAAGTAATTAAAATTACAATTTTTTGACTCTTGCAATTTTTCCTATTTTTCGAGAAAAAAATAAAATAAAATTCGTTTGCAACTACGCGGATTGAGGTTATGCCATTTCATCATAATTTATACCACCCTCGTTGAGACCACGGTTAGGATGACTGTGGACCACTATCTACAGTGGTGCCTTTTACTCGATGGAGTTCTCCGAGGCCTTAAGGGCCCCATATTTTTTAAATAGTGTTTTCCGCAAAGACAAATAATTTCAGACATTTAATAACTGAATAATCTAAAGCTTATCAAATAATAGGAATGTTATGTCATGCCACCCGAGTATTTTCAAAGACGCCGCAGTAAAACGAATAAACAGGTGCAAAAAACGATCAAACCATCAAGGTTTTAGGTACTGAAATCTATGAAAATACTAATTTTTTTAGACATAACTCCACATGTAAATATTCTTATAACATTTGCTTGCTTAGTCCTACAAATAAAATTGTTTACTTTTATTTATAAGTACGTGAAAATAATTCTTAAAATGTGGGGTTAGGATAACAGAAAACGCATGTTTTACAAACGCTTTTTTTTAGTTATTATTTTATTTGGGTAAATTTAAATGGTAACAATAAATAAACAAAACATCAAGGATTTTATTTTTGTGCTTACTTTTGTTCTACACGTTTTACTTTTCAAGATTTCAGTACCTAAAAATGCCAGAAATTTCACCATTTCTCGGCCAGGGATATGGCCACCTTAATGAGCTAAGGCCTTTGATACCATAAATCATAAGCTTTTATGTTCTAAACTAAAGTATTATGCATTTGATAATGATTCACTCATACTAATTAATTCTTATTTACATGGAAGGTCCCAGAGTATACGTGTTGATAATATTTTATCTACCAGTTTAGAAATTCTCTCTGGTGTTCCTCAGGGTTCGATTCTGGGTCCCCTGCTTTTCATAATTTATACTGCCAACATATTAGAATCTGTTCGTCAATGTAAACTTCAAGCATATGCCGATGATACTCAACTTTATTTTCATTTTAATATTAATGATTTTCGGCAGGCAAATGACGTCATCAACTCTGAGTTACAAACTATAAAATTGTTATCGGATGAGTATAATTTAAAATTGAACTCGAATAAGTCGAAAGTTTTGTTTTTTGGTAGTGAAAAAGATTTGCGAATTTTAAGACGTAATTTTGAGGTTATGATCGATGGTATTCCAGTTCCCATTACTAGCCATGCAAAAAATTTAGGAGTAATTCTTGACTGTAAGTTGCGTTTTGATGAGCATGTTAAATCATTAATACAAAAAGCTTATTCATCTCTTAGGTTGATTTATTGTAGTCGTCACGTTCTTAATAAAAAATTTAAAGTTATGTTGTGTGAGTCACTTGTTCTTTCCCATTTCAATTATTGTGACTACGTATATGGTCCTTGTCTTACTCAACAGGAGCAATACAGGATTCAAAAAGTACAAAATTCATGTTGTCGTCTTATTAGTGGTCTAAGAAAATATGACCATATATCTCATGTCATTGGGGAGATCAAGTGGCTCAACATGTATAATCGTAGACGTCACCATCTTTGCAATTTTTTCCATAAGATTATCACTATTCCTTCTCATCATTCTTTAAAAACTAATTTTTTACAGCGTGGTAATGTTCATTCCAGAGATATTAGATTTAAAAACAAGTTCACGATGCCCCATCATAGAACTGCTTTTTTCAGAAGATGTTTTACATACAACGCTATTACATTTTATAACTCCCTTCCTGACGATTTCAAATTATTTAACATCAACAAATTTAAATATAAAGTTAAACTATATTTATTGAACAGGCAGCATTCTACGTAAATTGCTAACATGATTAATTTGATACTTAATTTTGTTGTGCTATTCATTTCTTTATTATTTTTTAAACAGTAATACTCGTACATATTTAAATACCTATTATGTTAAGATGTTTGTGTTTGTATTGCAATGTCATTCTACTTTGAATTTCAATACTTTTCTTTTATGATATAGCTTACCTTATGGTTGAGTGGAGTAGCCTTGGCTAGACTTCGCCATAAGTTAGGTTGAATTATTTTCTTTTATTTGTGTTTGTATTATTGTAATTATCTGTCAAATAAAGCCGATTTATAATGAGAAGGGATTACTCATCCAGACCTACGCGGATGACCTCATAATACTTATTTCAGGGAAATCACTAGGCATTATTAGAGAGTTCACTCAGGGATTCCTTAACATAATACAGAAATAGTGTGTGGAAGAGGGATTAGATATCTTCGCCAGAGAACAGGAAATAATTGACTTCAATGAGCCAAGTATTTTCAATAAAACCAAATCACGAACGGTTAAATTTCTGTTAGTCACCTAGGATGACAACTTAACCTGGGTACTTCATATGCCATTATAAGCAATTATAAAAGGCCACGGGAGGGTTTTTACAAGATGCAGAGCTTTATCCTAAAGCCATTTAGTAGCAATTGCGACAACTGCGTCGCAAAAATGAACTCGTCTGTTTCATTGACTGACGAGGGTTGAGAATTATTTTATATTCTGGAGAAGTCTGCCACGGTCTTCCAAATCCAGGTATTCGCTATTTTTGCTATCTCAAAGAAAATATAGAAATCAGCATCGATCGTTCGGCAGCTTTGCACGCGCTTTTGGAACACAGGAATACCTTCCTGGAGTGTGTCCATGCCCTGCCCCTGTTTGGGACAAAAAAATCGAGTGACACTAACATGAAGGAGCCCAGGTTAGGTTTACACTGTGACCAGGAACGTGACCGGCACTGAAAGGGCCAACGGCGACGTGTTGACCAGAAAGAAATCAGTTGTATTTAGTACTCGAATCACCGCAATGATACGCAAAAGGATCCATTGATAACTCGTTCAAAGAAACATCATCAAAATGGCCAGGTGGATCTGGTCTGTGACAGGCCCGATTTCCGATAGAGGACTTACAGGCTGAAACAAATAGGAAGATTGATTTGCTCAGCGGAAAAGGCATTACGATTGCCGCAAGACTTCTAACGGATCGTGGATGTCTAAATAAGCACCTTAATAGAATTGGTCTGATTGTGAGTAGCAGCGCGACGTGCAGGTTATGCCGACATGAAGACGAAGATTCCATATACATCTTTTGTCACTGTGTTTGCTTGATGGTAAAAATATACAAATACCTATAGGCAGCATTTTTGTCAACTTTCGACAGAGAGATTCCAATCGTCGTATGAAGTATGGGCTTATTTTAAAATAAGTCATATTAATTGTATGTGGGTAACTGAGCTACCTTCACAACAACAACAACTATTATCACCGTACGCGGAGCGCAAATGGCTCCATCTGTCGTGCTGACTCCCAACTGTGCAATTCAAATGGGTACAGTAGGAAGCGACCTGCTATATTGCAGGTACTTCGTTGCACGACTGCCACCCACAGAAGGCGAACGCAATGTTTTAATTGTCAGTGCTGCGAGAAACAACTACTCCGCGGGCTATATGCCCCGACCGGCATTGAATTATACTCACCTCGTGCAACAGCTAGGATTGTTCGTCAGTTTAGCCCACAGGTTGTCTCACCTATGACACACTGATGAGGACTAATAAGTCCGAAACCGGTCTGTGCCTGGTGGGTTAAACTGACGAACGATCCTAGCTGTTGCACTAGGTGTTGCGAGTATAATTCAATGCCGGTCGGGACATATAGCCCGCGGAGTAGTTGTTTCTCGCAACACTGACAATTAAAACTACTACAACCGTCATCATCAATTATGAAGCAATAAGCGGTTCGTTTACAAATTTGTATACTTTATTTCATTTTTGCTGAATACTTTCTCGATACGATGTCTTACAGACTGCCGCTCCATATAAGCGATTGAAAATATTTAAGATTGACATTTTTTTCAGCTGTCAGTAAAGTTTTCACCATGGAATATTCCGATCAAAGACTTCACGATTTTATGTGCTTTGAACAGTAGGCAAGGAACACATTTTCCATAAAATTCTTCATTTTNCTAAAAAAGTATAATGTGTAATATAGTTCAACAGAATAATGTTAACATAAATTTACCTAATGTCATCGCTATTTTGGATACAAGTTGGACAGTTTTAAGAGTAGGTTCATCATCTAGGCTTTTCTTGTACAAATTCAATATTGCTTGCTTTTCTGCCAGAGACAAATGCCCCAAACTGAGTTGTTTTCGTTTCCTTGGGGGCGACGGCGATGTAATTCCCGCGCCTGCCTTACTCGTGGTCGGCACAGCATCATCCATATCCAATGGAAAATTGGAAAAAACGGATGATAAACAATATAATAAGTTGTTTAGTTCTGATAAGAACTGATTTATACGTAACTGGGATAATAAATAGAAAGAAAAGCAGGTAAAAACACAATGACAACGAACTGATGATAACTAAGAGGCAAAATGACAACAAATGTCAAAATGTAAAATTTATTAGCAGTGTAAAGTGGGCTCGAAATTAACCAATAAGAAACCACCATTTTGGCGCGCAATATTCAAAACGCTCCTCTTAGTTTAAAAATAGAGTATAGTTATTCTACATTCCTATTAAGTACCTCTTAAGTTCTAATTTTTTTAAGGTTAGGTTTTTTATCACTCGGGCTCAAATTTCTGCTGTATAATTTTATTTAGTTTATTAGTTTTATTTAATAAAAAACCTAACCTTAAAAAAATTTGAACTTAAAAGGTAATAATCTTTTAAAAATTATATTTTGTCGCTCTGTATCTCGAAAACGATAGACCGACATCTAGTTCATAAGACAAGAAATTATTATTTTTTGTCGTACTGTCACCCCCTGTATTTACGGGAGGTCTTTCTGAAACACCCTGTACGGTTCAGTAATGATACTCAACTAGTAGTAACTGTCAAAGTAACGTTAAAAAATATATATATGGAATTTTAACCACATCATTACGAGAATTTGCACCACTGAAGATAAAACATTGTAAGACAGTCATGTGAAATGTCGCCTTTCTATAAATATTCATGGAATTTTAACCATATCTTTACGAGAATTTGCACCACTGAAGATAAAACATTGTAAGACGGTCATGTGAAAAGTCGCCTTTCTTTAACTCGCAGTGCTTTTAAAAACACTGGCTTCGCTCGAGTTTTAACCAAGTCGTTCGTGTAGTAACGAGTCATTTTTTACAATCGTATCCTAAATTACTATTACTATTATGTTACTAAAAACTAATCCCAATCTCCCCTACAATCTGCTTTACAAATCGCATCTTGGATATCCCTGTACGCGTCCTACGGCAAGGAGCTTTTTGTTTTGTGTATGTGTTCGCTACTCAGCAGGCGTAATTTTTTCATAACAAGCAACCTCGAGCTAAGGTAGGAATTCTCGAATAAAGTGTATAGCTTTCAGGGAAAATTAATTTGGGGCAACTGTAAACATAATTTAATGTTAAACAGACCACGAAAAATTCCCTTGACAAAAATGTTTCCATTATAGTATATGAATGAATATTGCGAAAGGTGCTTTGTGGCGGCCATAAAAATGTTATTTTTTTGAAGGAAATTGGTTTTTCGCCAACAATTGTGTAACGCGTTTGTATATGAATGCACCGGCGTAATATATTTCCACCGCAATACACAGCGTGTTACAAAAAAATGCAGAAGGCAAACAATTATTTTAAAAAATTTCAAAGATACCTGAAAGTTTGAATTTTCTGTTTCTGTTGCTTTTGTCTTTGACTCAAGAATCCAGTAATTTTGGCCACATTATTATCGCATCTCTTTAGAGAACAAGGCGTTAATATATATGATGTAACTGAAATTCGTGGCCAAAATTTAATGACATATTCACATTGTAAAAAGCAAACAGGAAAAAATTGTTTTATATGACGTGAAATTTGCAAATAAACGTATAATAACTGTGTGGTGTGAATTGCTTGATACAGGTGTGCGTTAGAAATGTTTATAGTAATACTGTATAAAAATAAAGTCTCGGGTCAAACAATGAAACACAGTTTCTTTTGCATTTTTTCCGTACGTATGGTGTAATTAGTTTTTCAATTTTTTAAAAATTTAAACAAATTCACAGGTCAACAAGGGTCAAGAAGCAGACACACTAATATGCATTCTCTAGGGATTTTGGTGCGCTGAATCCGAATCTGGCCGCAGAATTGCTCTATCACGTCAGGTTTTTGAGATATCCTAACCTAAAAGTGCAAAAACACTATTTTTCGTCATATTTGAGGTTATGTAGTAATGCCATCTATTCTTTAAAAAAAAATACATATAATTTAAAAGTACAAGGCTCCCTCTTTCGAATGCCCTTGAATTTGCTCAAATATCTTTTTTTCGTTGAGATATCACATGTAGAAATTTCTAAGTTTATCAGTTTCTTAATATGCGAAAATCTACTAAGGATCCCTCAGACGTCAAACAGTTGATTGCAGTTCGGAAACTTATACTCAGAAACCTTCATTACATACGAACTCAAACTCCAAATCCACAAATCCACAAACCCCAAACCCACAATCCCTAAACCCACAAACCCCAATCCCACAAAACCCAATCCCACAAAACCCGATCCTACAACTCCAAGCTTACAAACCCCAAGCCCACCAACTCCAAACCCACAAACCGTATGGGTATGAAGTTTCTGAATTGCAATCGACTGCTTGAAGTCTAAGGGATATTTAGTAGATTTTCGCTTATTAAGAAACTGAGAAAGTTAAAAATTTCAGCATGTGATATCTCGACGAAAAAAAAGAGATATTTGAGCAAACTCAACGGCATTCGAAAGAGGGAGCCTTGTACTTTTAGATTCAATGTATTAGTTTTTTTAAAAAGAATAGGTTACTGCATAACCTCAAATATGACGAAAAACAGTGTTTTTTACACATTTAGGTTAGGATATCTCAAAAACCTGACGTGATAGAGCAATTCTGCTGCCAGATTCGGATTCAGCGCACCTAAATCCTTCGGAAATATACACTCAAGTTTCTGCTTAAAAAAAAAGTTAAATTTTGCTGGTCTGTGATCAATAATAACTGAAAAATTCATTGTTGCATTTTTTAGCATGTTTTTGAATTGTGTACGATGATTTTTCTAAGGAATTTTCTTTTGAAAAATCTGGGAAAAACGAATATCTCGGAAACTTTTTGATTTTTATTATCTGAAAACAGTTGGAGTTATTTGAGACACAGAAGGGTATACTTTCACCAAGTTTCGTCAAAATTAAATTATTTCTGTGGAAATGAAAAATAAAAAACGAAAGAAAACAAAAAAAACGATTTTTCGTATCTTTCTCTGAAATTTTGAGGTTACGTAAAAAGTGACCTGTACAAAAGTTGTAGATTTTTGCACGATCTATAACTTTTATATTGGATACTTTTTTTGACGTCAACTTTCGCCGAAAATCACAATAAAATCATTCTTCACCATTTTTTAACCCCCCAGTATAGTAATGGTTGGACTATGTATACAATTCGAAGAAAGTTTAACAAGTCAATTTTTATGCTCAATTTTTTTGAGTACAAACATTTTATTACAATTTTGACACCCATAATATTAGATACATTGATATGTTATTTTCATCATTCGGGATATAACAATAGACCTTATAGTAGTGACGTCACATACGCTAAATAATAGGCAAACCCATAGTGCACATTGTCATGAAGAATTTCTCAATATTTTTACTAGATCGATTTTCGACCTTACGTACTTTGGACATAACTACCAAAAAATGGTTTCTTTGTCATGACCTTAAATATCGCGATATTCTGGCAATATTAGAAATACTTAAGAAGTTTCAAACCCCCAAGTAACAAACTAAAAGAATTATAGAATTTATATATTTAAATTTATAGAACAATATTGACTTTTATAGTAATTAATAAATTAAAGTAATATCAATGTTACTGAGCATGCGCATTAAAGAAAATTTAATGTAAGCGAAGTAGCTTCGCAACAGGATATCATTCAAGAAGAAGTTTGGTTGTGGTTAAGAGTACGTCTATAATAAACCACTTGAAGAAAAAACACTAGATAAACACACTGACACAGTACAACACCAAGAAAAACATTAAAAATACTTAGTAGAACTAGAAAATGCCAAGATTAAACAAAATAAGAGAAAATACGCTAATGACGACAGCGATAACGACAATATCTCACCTGCGTATGAGACTATTCTTTCCGAACATGCGCATTAAGAATAACACGGCTAATGTTAAATTTTTACTTTATTTAAATTTAAGAATATTCTTTTATATCGTATTTTGTAAGTTTTAAGCACATTCGTGTATCTATTTTACCAAACACGTGTTGGTTGTTCTTAAATACTTCCAAATCCTTGTAAAAATAAACTAATTTGAAGCTGGTCATTTTTATAATACCTATCTATGTAAATAAGTAGTACACGAAGGTCAGACAACCGGTACCCAAATGGACGTTACCACACACTAGGTTATTTGTTCCCAGGGTGTTTTAGATACTGGTAGTGTTATTCCTCAGCTTGTAAGAGTACTACAACTATAAATTTCAATTCAGTTAAAGGAACATATATTAAATATTGTTGACTATAATTCCAGTATAAGTACAAGAAGAATCGCCAATGAAATTACATCTTAAACCACAATTTCGTGAAAGAATTTCGCTGCTCAGGAAATTAAAATGATACCCGGAATTTCCCAGTGTACGAGACAATTGAATTCATAGAGCATGCACTTGAGAATATGATGATGCACATTTTGAATATTTGTTTCTTCTTTTGATTTAACGTAATATGTTTCTGTTTTTACACAAAGCAAACAATGCTTTATTTTGCACTGTTTACCTTCAATTTTACGCATGACCAATAATAACGGTGAAAAAGGAAATGAGAAAAAAATTGAATTTCTTTTTTTAAGTAACTTGGAAGTAGATAGACTTAGGATCTATCTAAGAGTTTTTGCTGTATTAAATATATTGAGTATTTGGAACTTACACGTGCACACCCTGTATATTTGTATATTTATATTTTTTATTTTTATTCCATTTTATATTTTCTATAAATACAAATTCTATTGCTTTAATGACCTTATTATTGCGTTACAGCGCTATGTTTGTCAAATTTCGGGCACATGGCATTTTTTTAGTAGAGTAAATTGGAGATCTCGGTACGTTTTTAGCTCGATAAGGCCGTGACATTTTCATAATTTGAAATCTTTCAGCTAATACCTACAGATGTTGAAAGTAAGTAACAAAATTGGAAAAATAAACGTAACTTATTGAATTCGAGATGTTGAATAAAATATAATGATGCAGGAATTTAATAATGGAGATAGGGAGAGAAAAAGATAATGTTCTATAAAAACGTCTGGACGATATTCCTCTGTCGACGAGCAAACGGTTAAGCAGAAATATATTCGTAAAGTTCGTGCTTGAAGTTTGGAGCTATTTAAAATGGCGAAATATGAACAAACAGTTTATGATAACGATAACTTAAAAAATTATTTATCGTACTTTGATTATTAAGAGTATTTATATAGAGTCAATAATATATTGTTAATTATACAGCCACACAAAAAAGTTTTATATCAGATACATGAGTACATAGATCTTGTGTATTCTTTTATAGTACAGTCATTGAAGCTTTTCACCTTCGAATTCTTTGAAACTGAACCGAACGACTTGAAATTTGGCAGATAGTTAGAGAAAAGGTCAATGAACATTAGTAACAGCGGCGATTGACGCTTCCACCCTGTTGGGGGTTGACAACCCTTCTCGGGGGTGGATTTTTTTTAAAAAATAACGCTAGAAATCGATAGAGAATCAAATTTTGAGCAAAAAATATTCGAAGAATAGTTTTTTAGTTATTCACGATTGAAAATTCGGAATTTTGAGTGAAAAAAAAAACACTTTTTCAAAGTATTTTTCGAGAATAACTCAAAAACTACGCATTTTATTTAAAAAAGTATAATGAACAAAAATGTAGCTTATAAATAAATAAAGACAGTTGTTTTTTTAAAAGTGTTGTACGTCCTATACAAAGCGAAATATGGTTAGTGGAAGGGGACTTGTTTTGGGGGGAAAACTCGAATCGATGTATTCAACGTCAAATAACGGAAAAAGTATTAATTTTACGTGTATAACGCTCCTGGAGTTTTTTGTAGTACTTAGCACTTGCAAAAGTTAATTAGAGCAAAATTGAAGGAGTTATCGTCAAAAACAGATGGGTTGCTAATATTTTTTAAGGAAAAATGAGCAGTAAACGCTATACCATTTCCATCAGAATTAAAATTAATCGTAGACCCTTTACAATTAGTTTTGTTTTAGTGTTTTTCATACGATCCTGAAGTTAGNTTTATTTATTTATTTATTTATTTATTTATTTATTTATTTATTTATTTATTTATTTATTTATTTATTTATTTATTTATTTATTTATTTATTTATTTATTTATTTATTTATTTATTTATTTATTTATTTATTTATTTATTTATTTATTTATTTATTTATTTATTTATTTATTTATTTATTTATTTATTTATTTATTTATTTATTTATTTATTTATTTATTTATTTATTTATTTATTTATTTATTTATTTATTTATTTATTTATTTATTTATTTATTTATTTATTTATTTATTTATTTATTTATTTATTTATTTATTTATTTATTTATTTATTTATTTATTTATTTATTTATTTATTTATTTATTTATTTATTTATTTATTTATTTATTTATTTATTTATTTATTTATTTATTTATTTATTTATTTATTTATTTATTTATTTATTTATTTATTTATTTATTTATTTATTTATTTATTTATTTATTTATTTATTTATTTATTTATTTATTTATTTATTTATTTATTTATTTATTTATTTATTTATTTATTTATTTATTTATTTATTTATTTATTTATTTATTTATTTATTTATTTATTTATTTATTTATTTATTTATTTATTTATTTATTTATTTATTTATTTATTTATTTATTTATTTATTTATTTATTTATTTATTTATTTATTTATTTATTTATTTATTTATTTATTTATTTATTTATTTATTTATTTATTTATTTATTTATTTATTTATTTATTTATTTATTTATTTATTTATTTATTTATTTATTTATTTATTTATTTATTTATTTATTTATTTATTTATTTATTTATTTATTTATTTATTTATTTATTTATTTATTTATTTATTTATTTATTTATTTATTTATTTATTTATTTATTTATTTATTTATTTATTTATTTATTTATTTATTTATTTATTTATTTATTTATTTATTTATTTATTTATTTATTTATTTATTTATTTATTTATTTATTTATTTATTTATTTATTTATTTATTTATTTATTTATTTATTTATTTATTTATTTATTTATTTATTTATTTATTTATTTATTTATTTATTTATTTATTTATTTATTTATTTATTTATTTATTTATTTATTTATTTATTTATTTATTTATTTATTTATTTATTTATTTATTTATTTATTTATTTATTTATTTATTTATTTATTTATTTATTTATTTATTTATTTATTTATTTATTTATTTATTTATTTATTTATTTATTTATTTATTTATTTATTTATTTATTTATTTATTTATTTATTTATTTATTTATTTATTTATTTATTTATTTATTTATTTATTTATTTATTTATTTATTTATTTATTTATTTATTTATTTATTTATTTATTTATTTATTTATTTATTTATTTATTTATTTATTTATTTATTTATTTATTTATTTATTTATTTATTTATTTATTTATTTATTTATTTATTTATTTATTTATTTATTTATTTATTTATTTATTTATTTATTTATTTATTTATTTATTTATTTATTTATTTATTTATTTATTTATTTATTTATTTATTTATTTATTTATTTATTTATTTATTTATTTATTTATTTATTTATTTATTTATTTATTTATTTATTTATTTATTTATTTATTTATTTATTTATTTATTTATTTATTTATTTATTTATTTATTTATTTATTTATTTATTTATTTATTTATTTATTTATTTATTTATTTATTTATTTATTTATTTATTTATTTATTTATTTATTTATTTATTTATTTATTTATTTATTTATTTATTTATTTATTTATTTATTTATTTATTTATTTATTTATTTATTTATTTATTTATTTATTTATTTATTTATTTATTTATTTATTTATTTATTTATTTATTTATTTATTTATTTATTTATTTATTTATTTATTTATTTATTTATTTATTTATTTATTTATTTATTTATTTATTTATTTATTTATTTATTTATTTATTTATTTATTTATTTATTTATTTATTTATTTATTTATTTATTTATTTATTTATTTATTTATTTATTTATTTATTTATTTATTTATTTATTTATTTATTTATTTATTTATTTATTTATTTATTTATTTATTTATTTATTTATTTATTTATTTATTTATTTATTTATTTATTTATTTATTTATTTATTTATTTATTTATTTATTTATTTATTTATTTATTTATTTATTTATTTATTTATTTATTTATTTATTTATTTATTTATTTATTTATTTATTTATTTATTTATTTATTTATTTATTTATTTATTTATTTATTTATTTATTTATTTATTTATTTATTTATTTATTTATTTATTTATTTATTTATTTATTTATTTATTTATTTATTTATTTATTTATTTATTTATTTATTTATTTATTTATTTATTTATTTATTTATTTATTTATTTATTTATTTATTTATTTATTTATTTATTTATTTATTTATTTATTTATTTATTTATTTATTTATTTATTTATTTATTTATTTATTTATTTATTTATTTATTTATTTATTTATTTATTTATTTATTTATTTATTTATTTATTTATTTATTTATTTATTTATTTATTTATTTATTTATTTATTTATTTATTTATTTATTTATTTATTTATTTATTTATTTATTTATTTATTTATTTATTTATTTATTTATTTATTTATTTATTTATTTATTTATTTATTTATTTATTTATTTATTTATTTATTTATTTATTTATTTATTTATTTATTTATTTATTTATTTATTTATTTATTTATTTATTTATTTATTTATTTATTTATTTATTTATTTATTTATTTATTTATTTATTTATTTATTTATTTATTTATTTATTTATTTATTTATTTATTTATTTATTTATTTATTTATTTATTTATTTATTTATTTATTTATTTATTTATTTATTTATTTATTTATTTATTTATTTATTTATTTATTTATTTATTTATTTATTTATTTATTTATTTATTTATTTATTTATTTATTTATTTATTTATTTATTTATTTATTTATTTATTTATTTATTTATTTATTTATTTATTTATTTATTTATTTATTTATTTATTTATTTATTTATTTATTTATTTATTTATTTATTTATTTATTTATTTATTTATTTATTTATTTATTTATTTATTTATTTATTTATTTATTTATTTATTTATTTATTTATTTATTTATTTATTTATTTATTTATTTATTTATTTATTTATTTATTTATTTATTTATTTATTTATTTATTTATTTATTTATTTATTTATTTATTTATTTATTTATTTATTTATTTATTTATTTATTTATTTATTTATTTATTTATTTATTTATTTATTTATTTATTTATTTATTTATTTATTTATTTATTTATTTATTTATTTATTTATTTATTTATTTATTTATTTATTTATTTATTTATTTATTTATTTATTTATTTATTTATTTATTTATTTATTTATTTATTTATTTATTTATTTATTTATTTATTTATTTATTTATTTATTTATTTATTTATTTATTTATTTATTTATTTATTTATTTATTTATTTATTTATTTATTTATTTATTTATTTATTTATTTATTTATTTATTTATTTATTTATTTTTTTATTTATTTATTTATTTATTTACTTATTTATTTATTTGAAGTACAGCTGCCCAGACAGATACAAATCCAATTAAAGGGCAGGAGAAACAATAAACGATTACATAAAAAAACATAATACATGAAAAATAGATTTGAAAATACAAGCTTAATTACATAACTACAAAGTGAACACAAAATAGTTTAACAAAATATTATAAATAATTTAGAATTGTAACATATAAAATCTAAATTTAAAATACGTCTTATATTATAATTACTGACGGTACAGTTTAAAATATCAAATTTGGTACTTATCTATCGTATAAAAGAGATAATAAAAAAATACATACAAATATTTGTCAAGAAGGTTACAAGATGGAGCTCCTGCACAAATTTTTCAAGATATTGTCCAATATTAGAAAAATGTATTTGAGGAACATTAATTGAACAAAATGGACTGCATCATCGGCTTGCCTGATCGGCGAATATGAATGGCTTTTATTTGTAGGATCAGAAAATTAGTATGTTCCGGTAAAACTGAATACGGACAGCAATTTCGTGAAAGAATTTCGCTGCTCAGGAAATAAAAATGATACCCGGAATTTCCCAGTGTACGAGACAATTGAATTCATAGAGCATGCACTTGAGAATATGATGATGCACATTTTGAATATTTGTTTCTTCTTTTGATTTAACGTAATATGTTTCTGTTTTTACACAAAGCAAACAATGCTTTATTTTGCACTGTTTACCTTCAATTTTACGCATGACCAATAATAACGGTGAAAAAGGAAATGAGAAAAAAATTGAATTTCTTTTTTTAAGTAACTTGGAAGTAGATAGACTTAGGATCTAATCTAAGAGTTTTTGCTGTATTAAATATATTGAGTATTTGGAACTTGTGTACACCCTGTATATTTGTATATTTATATTTTTTATTTTTATTCCATTTTATATTTTCTATAAATACAAATTCTATTGCTTTAATGACCTTATTATTGCGTTACAGCGCTATGTTTGTCAAATTTCGGGCACATGGCATTTTTTTAGTAGAGTAAATTAGAGATCTCGGTACGTTTTTAGCTCGATAAGGCCGTGACATTTTCATAATTTGAAATCTTTCAGCTAATACCTACAGATGTTGAAAGTAAGTAACAAAATTGGAAAAATAAACGTAACTTATTGAATTCGAGATGTTGAATAAAATATAATGATGCAGGAATTNATGAACAAAAATGTAGCATATAAATAAACAAAAAAAATCGTTTTTTAAAAAGTGTTGTACGTCCTATACAAAGCGAAATATGGTTAGTGGAAGGGGACTTGTTTTGGGGGGAAAACTCGAATCGATGTATTCAACGTCATATAACGGAAAAAGTATTAATTTTACGTGTATAACGCTCCGGGAGTTTTTTGTAGTACTCAAAAATACGTTCAAAATTAGCTCTTATAAAAGTTAACTAGAGCAAAATTAAAGGAGTTTTCGCCAAAAACAGATGGGTTGCTCATATTTTTTAAGGAAAAATGTGCAGTAAACGCTGTACCATTTCCATCAGAATTAAACTTAAACGTAAACCCTTTACAATTAGTTTTGTTTTAGTGTTTTTCATACGATTTTGAAGTTAGACCGGTTTAGAATGCGTATTTTTTTAATAATGTACGGTAAAAGTTGAAAACGTATTTTTCATTATTCAAAAAAATTGCCTTATTTGTATAATAACTCTGAAACTATGAAAGATACGTAAAAAATGATAGATAACAAAAATGTAGCTTTTTTTTGCAANGAAGTTAGACCGATTTAGAATGCGTATTTTTTTAATAATGTACGGTAAAAATTGAAAACGTATTTTTCATTATTCAACAAAAATTGCTTTATTTATATAATAACTCTGAAACTATGGAAAATGATGGACAATAAAAATGTAGCTTTTTTGTTATTCCTATAGCATAATAAAAAAAATAAAGCAGATATTGCTGCTTGAAATGTCCATTTTAGTAAAAAAACGACCTGTCTCCAGCCCTTCGATCCTTTCCCTTTAAAAAACTAAGGACTTAAAAGGTTTTATGTGCAAATGATCTCTCTTAAAATTATTTTAAAAATGCTTTTTTGCAGGATACTATCGCTTCAAAATTAACTGCGTTATGGTAAAGAAACCAATGACATTTTTTCAGAGCAAAATAGGCACCACTTTTATATATTATACATTATATTATACAAATAAAATAAGTAAAAAAATTTAGTGTGATTATTCATATGCAGCGTAGCAATTTTTTTATGATTGATTATATTTAAAAATCGACTATAATAAAAATATTTTACATTAATAAGTAAAGGGGTAGTTTATAAGAGTTTAAAATGGCAAAAGTAAAATATTCCCTCATAAACAATATAAGGGAATTTTTATTTTAAATTATTGCACAATAATTATAGCATTCCAATATTTAAAACGTAAATTCTTTATCATTTTTTTAACACAGGGGTGATTTATAAGCGTTATCAGATACAAATTCCTTCATAAACAATGAGGGAATTTTTATTTTAAATAATTGCACCGTTAAAGCATTCCAAGCTTTAAAAAAGTAATTTTTTATTATTTTTGTCAATACAGGGGTGGTTTTTAGGGGTTGAAAGGGAAAAATTATTTTACTAGCTATAAGGTAACTTTTATTTTAAATAATTGCACGATTCAATCATTCCAAATCTTTAAAAAGTAATTTTTTATAATTTTTTTTGCATATGGGTAGTTTTTAAGGGTTAAATAAAGGGTCGAAAAGATCAAATATATCATAAAACATGTTCGACAACATGGAACATTATTTAATCTTTGTACTTGAACAAGATTTTTATCAATAAAATGCTTAAAACTTAATTTTTTCAATTTTTTTAACTTAGGGGTAGTTTTTACCCCTAAAAAACAAAAAGCGTCAATCGGGCTTATGTCACTTTTAAACTTGAGCCTAAGATGAGCCTTATTCTAAATTTTCATGTAAATCCATGCAGTTTCAAAGAATTCGGAGGTTACAGCTGGTTTTTGAGCTTCAATGACTGTACTATTATGCTGAATCCGAATCGGCAGCCCAAAACCCGATTTACCGGGTCATTATTTAGTAAAACGCTAAAATATCCCTTAGAGTAGGGTGAAATAATAAACTTTCATAATGAAAGCCAATTTGTAAATACTTTGAAAAAACGTTTTAAAATATTATTTTGAGCATTCAACAGAAATATATGCAAATTAAACCTACCCCAATGAGGGGTTAATTTCACGCCAAATAACGAATATTAGTGTAAAACAATGTGAAAAGCCAATAGCCTTGTATTTTATCCAATCAAATATATAAATATAGTAAGTTGGTAGATAACATACCAAAAAAATACATATAATTTATCTCTCAATGGGTCGAAAATCACCTACAGACCAGGGTCCCACTTACCCCGTTTAAGTCACACATTTTTCTATTTAATATTTTTGCTTGAATTTTGTTACCGTGGGTTTTTGGGGTCACTGATTACGAATCTGAAGTCATAATTTGAAAATTCCTAAATGAAAGGTGGCGGTTCTAGAAATCGAAAAAGCATTCAAAAGACGATTATGACTGAAACTTGTTTTAATTCAGAAATTCTTAAATCCAAAATGGCGTAATTTTCACTGTTAATTTTATTTTCCTTTCACAGAAATAGCAAATTGTAAATTAAGACAGTTTTTCTATTGTAAGTCAATAGACAGTTTTTGGTTTACCAATTCCGATTTTACCAATAAGTAAAGTAAATTTCTACATTTTCTTTGATTCAAGAATTTAAACGTATCAGCAGGCACATTACTTTAAAGAGGGTTTGAAACATTTTTATATGCGTGTAAAAAATTAAGATAACTTAAAACATACATATTTCAAATAGTTTGATAAAATATGTACATTAACAATAAAATTATTTAGAAAAAATATTTTAAAAGGTACATATTTGAAACAATTGTTAGTAGTAGAATTCCCAGTTAAAAAAAATAGGTTGGTATACAAAAACGTGTCCTTAAATATACTTTATTTACAAGCAATAATTGAGTAAGTTATAACAGAATAAATATCATACATGGTTAGTCAAAATTATGGAAACCTCAAAAATCTCATCGGGAAAGCATTTTTGGGATAAATGGTGAGGACAAAAGTCTCAACATTTGGCACGGCGCATCCGATGGTAACCTTGACCTCGAGATTAAGCTTCAAGGTCATGTCAAGATCAAGTCGGTTTTTTTAAACGGCGACCGTCCTTTTCGACCCCGGAACTGGAAAGAGCAGAAAATTCTGCATCCGAATATGATATTTACCGTGACCTCGAGGTCAATGGTCAAGATCAGTTCAAGGTCAAATGTTTTTATTGTAATTTTTTACTACGGAATCAGAGAGAGTGATAGCCTTTGAGTCACAAAAAAATTGTGAGTCCCTTCTCTTCCATCGTCGAAAATAAAAAGATGACAGCTGGAATAATCCCCTGACCTCTACCTGACTTTGAGCATTAGCCTTAAGGTCGCTATTAAGATCATAATAACATGTAGAATTCTACGCTCTCTTATGTCTAGCGTCGAAATAAGGGGTAGCTACTCCAAAAACCGATATGACCTTGACATGTTCTTTCAACTTTGACGTCAAGGTCAAGGTCACTGAGGAGTACCATCAGGTATCTACTCAAAGACTATTGCTCCCTCTGACTCCGCAGTTAACAATAAAAAATATATAGTAAAAATCAACATTTGACCTTGAACTGACCTTGATTATTGACCTTGGGGTCACGCCAATGTTATATTCGGATGCAGAATTTTCTGTTCTTTCCATTTCCTGAGTTGAAAAGGACTGAAGTACCTACTTAATATGACCTTGAACCTTGACCTTGACCTCAAGGTCAAGGTTACTATCGAATGCGTCGTGAAAAATGCTGAGGCTTGTCCTCACCATTTGTCCCAAAAATGCTTTTCCACTGACATTTTTGGGGGTTGCCATATTTTTGACTAACCCTGTATATCTTATGCCCTATAGAAGGTAGATAAACAAAACAAAAGAAACTGTCACATTTGACTTTAATTCAATTTTATAACTATAGTACAGCGAGTTTTTCGAAATGTAAACTGTGTGATTTAATGATTATTGTGCCGCTAGGATAATTATCGTCTTTCTCAGAGTGAGATGTCGAAGTTGAAAAATTTACTCTATTTTTGAAATATCTTGATTAGGTACAATTTCAAATAAATATAAAAAAAAAAACAGTGATGGGCAAACTTCAATCGCTGGTTCTTTTCCAATGAGTAAATGTTACGCCACTGTGTAAAGCAGAATTATGACATACTTAAAAGATTCAGAGGTATTTATGTTTGGTGGTGGTGGCGGTGGTTTGGACAAAGATGTACTTGTAGTATATGGCTAAAAAGAATTGTTACAGTTACTGTACAGCACTTTATATAATAAATTGGATATCGCGGGACTCCTATTTCGAAAGAAGAGTTATACTTATTTTACTAACAAATATAAAATATATTGTCTTTCATTCCCGAAGTAATTGAAATACAATCCATGGTAAGCTTAATTAACCTATTTTTCCATATTGACTTCGTCAGACGGGTGAGGCTCTCTTATATAATTTTTTAATCAATGAGAATATGATATCTAATTTCAAATTAAAAAAATGAATTAACAAAATGACTTCCTTATCAAATATCACTTTATATTATTCCAATACCACAGTAAAGCACAAAATTAATAAAACACTTTGCCTAGTGTCAACGCCAAAGTAAATTAATAATTACTATTTGAAAGCATAAAGGTTCTATCCTGATAAAACTGTATTCAAGGTTACCTACCTATCTCTTACTAAAAAGCAATAGATTCTCTTAGTGTGACGTCACATATTTAGGCTACCTGCAACAAATTGTCACAGCTGAAATTGTACCGACCGAATATGACCCTTATGTACTATTTACATAGATACTATAAAAATGAACAATGATTTGGAAGTATTTAAGAACAACCAACATGTGTTTCGTAAAATAGATATACACTAATGTACTTAAAACTTACAAAAAGTGATATAAAAGAACATTCCTAAATTTAAATAAAGTAAAAATTTAACATTAGCCGTGCTATTCCTAATGCGCATGCTCAGAAAGAATAGTCTCTTACGCAAGTAAGATCTTGTTGATATGTTATCGCTGTCATCGTTAGCGTATTTTCTCTTGTTTTGTTTAACCTTGGTATTTTCTAGTTCTACTAAGTATTTTTATTGCTTTTCTTGATGTTGTACTGTGTCAGTGTGTTTATCCACTGTTTTTTTCAAGTTGTTTATTATAGACGAACTCTTAACCACAACCAAACCTTTCTTGAATGATATCCTGTTGCGAGGCTAATTCGCTTACATGGAATTATTTTTAATGCGCATGCTCATTAACATTGATATAATTTTCATTTATTAATTACTATAAAAATCAATATTGTTCTATAAACTTAAATATGTAAATTCGATAATTGTTTTAGTTTTTCACTTGGGGTTTGAAACTATATATTTCTAATATTGTCAGAATATCGCGATATTTAAGGTCATGGCAAAAAAGTACATAAGGTCGAAAATTGATCTCGTAAAATTATTGGGAAATTCTTCATGACAATGTGCACTATGGGTTTGCCTATTATTTGGCGTATGTGACGTCACTACTAAAAAGGTCTATAGAAGAAACCTGTTTTTATACAGTATACCTTTTTAAAAGTGTGGTAAAAAATGTAAGATTCTACACATCACTGGACACGGGATAAACAAAGGTCACAAGGCAAAAAGAAAACGAAGTAAATAAATCTTTAGTGAGGAATTAATTTATAAATATAATTTATTTTTTCATATTTAGAAGCAAACGGTTATTTCTTTTTAGAATTTCTGAAGCAAGTTAATTTTTACATTGTCGTCTTTTAATAAATCAAAGTTTTATTCATGTTTTTTCGACACTTCTCTATGTTACGTTTTATTGGAATCAAATTATCACATTTTCATTCACATTTCAGAATTTCTCGGATTTTTAGTTCAGTTAATTTGAAATAGATGTCGCACTGGCAAAAATAGTATACAGGGTGTAACAAGTTTGACTGCCATTACTGCAGCATGAGATAGAGTAATCATAAATTAACAAAACAACAACAACAAAAGTTGTATATTAAAGGCGCGTAAGATTAACAGTTTTCAATATACAGCGAGTATTAATATTAATATTGGGGAATTTCATCAAACAGCGCTTGTACTACGGAAAAACTGTAAACAACTATTGTATGTATAAAAGTCAATAAAGTGTATTCTATTCTATTACTGTGAAACATTTAGTAAATTTCAAGACAATTGTTTTCCAGTTTTTAAATAAATAGGTAAATTAAAATGTATTGATTTTGTAGTGTTGTGCTTAAATTTTATCTCGAATTTTAGTAATTATAAATCTCTTAAAACAGGAACATAACTTTTAATCAAATTATGTATTTGAAAATGTAATTAAAGTACCCAAAGATTCACGTCGTCTAAATAATCATACGTATTAAAAATAGTTTAGATAATTACCAAGAAGCAAAATTCAGTAATTTTTAAACGCACAAGTATAAAACAAACTACAACATATGCCCAAAAAGTTCATTACCATTTTCGATACACGCACAACACCTTCGAATCCAATTTTCGCACACTCGTTGGAAAACACCTCAAGAAAAGGAAATAGTGGTACGCAAAAAACACTCCGACACGGTCGAATCCAGATACCAACTGAATTGCGTATTGGTGGTTGCTGGGCAACTTAGTACCTCGTGTTAATAAACCGCCGCGCCGTTGTCACATTGCTCGATATAAATTTTATTGAATTTTAAATTTATTACAACGCTAATTATTTGTTAGAACTAAGCATAAAGAAGTTCAAAAAAGGGATAAACATTGTATTTTATGGTATTCTAAGCAGGTAGTTATGTCAATATTCCTTAATTAATTGAACTTTTGTGCATTGTGCAAGTTGGAGATTTTGATCATTTTTATCTCGAAAATGATTGAGTTTAGGACCCATGTCATATATAAGTTTTTTTTTGTTTATTTTAATGTATTTTATCGTCTGTTAAAATCAAGGCAGTCAAAGTTCTAACACCCTGTATAAATAAAAGATTGAATTATTTTTCGCGATGAACCACTTCTTAAGGTAAGTTTATCTAAATTGGTTATCTTTACCTCGACTCAATATCCAGACCCACTAGACAAAGTAAATTGATGATACTTCACTCTTTGCTGGAATAACTGAGTTGGTTCATTATAAAAGTGTTAAAGTAAATTCGAATAAATACCAACAATTTTTTCCTAAAAAAATCCTATCAAATCGAGTGAAATAATGTTCTTCGACATCAAAAATCTAACTTCACTAACAAAATTCCTACCAGCTGATGTTGCTTGAAACAATTATTTGGTTGATGACAATTTATGGCTGATGTTGCTTGAAACAATTTATTTATATCCCAGTTAACAAAGAATTATACCAGCATTATCTAGTAAGTAAAATTAAAAATATGTGCAAATATTACTAATATAAAAATACATATCTGACACTGTGATATTGTTAAATAATGTAATCAAAGAAATATCTTGCATTTTTGTTCTAGCCACTATAAGAAGACCATATTATTTCACATTTTATTAGGATTGTTTTCGCAAGGAAGCCACCTGATGGAACAAATCCAGTAGGATTTTTTAGAGAAAATTCCTTTGAATTAGCTCCACTAAGTTAATAAATTCAAGTTTGTTTCAAATCCAGATATGAGTTAATTTCGAAACAACTAACTGTACTCAGTTATAGATTCTCGCATTCTGCGTAACTGAAAATGCGATAACAAACGAATATTTCATGAGCAGTGCTGAAACGCATTGCCCATGGGTCGAACCCACACTGTAATAACAATTTCCACATTGATGGACGCGGCTTATTCCAATTAAATGAAACAATCCAGTGTAGTTGGCGATCCTTGAATCGCTCTGTTGCTTCTATAAAGTGTCGACATCGTATTTTAATTGATTTCAGTGATAATTAATTTTGCGATATAAGACCTTATGGAGATAATAGTCCAATTAACTAAGCCTTCAAATCGAAATTTTGTCAACTTGGCTGAATTTTTGATATGAGTTAGTTTAAGGTATATTATAACAATAAGTGAGAGTAATTTTTTGTTCAACCCCCGGCCAAGGGTGGAAAAAGATAAAACAAAGGGCTTTTTCAAGATAACTCAAAAAGGGTAAGAGCTAGAAAAAAAAGTTTTTCATGAAAGTTGTAAAGCAGACAATTCTACATAAAAATGGCCTCTTAACTTTTTCTTGTACTATTACAATTAACAGAGTTAGGGAGGCTAGAAGTTAAGGGAAGATTTCAGAAATTTAAAAAAAATCATAACAAACAGAAAAATGATTGAATTTTGTAATTTTTTTTTTCAATCTGCTCTAAAATATGTAACTTTTCTTTTCAGAGAAATAGATATATTTTTTAATTTTTAATAAGAAAGTTATAACAAAAAATCAAATTTTTAATCGTTAATTTTAATGATTTAACAAAATTAAATTTCTGAAATCTTCCCTTAACTTCTAGCCTCCCTAACTCTGTTAATTTTAATAGTACAAGAAAAAGCTAAGAGACCATTTTTATGTAGAATTGTCTGCTTTACAACTTTCATGAAAAACTTTTTTTTCTAGCTCTTACCCTTTTTGAGTTATCTTGAAAAAGCCCTTTGTTTTATCTTTTTCCACCCTTGGCCGGGGGTTGAACAAAAAATTACTCTCACTTATTGTTATAATATACCTTAAACTAACTCATATCAAAAATTCAGCCAAGTTGACAAAATTTCGATTTAAAGGCTTAGTTAATTGGACTATAAGGTCTTTGGCAAAATTGAATTTTGGGCCTTACGTAGATACCTTCAGAAATGTTTCATTACAAATTCATTCAAGTGTTCTTTTTGCATTCCCATATTCTCGACCCTACTACCGACTTTAATGATAGTTCATACTTCATACTCATTATTAGTGGACGAAATGTCCATTCTGCTAAATACATAAACAGTGCCATTTTGCAATTAATAATTCGAACAATGCATATGTAGATTTATTTGGCCTCAGCTTTATTAATTTTCCCTTTTTGATTTACTAGCAAACTATATGATTTAATTCTAACGGAATAGAATAAATAGGAATAGAATAGGAATAGAATAGGAATAGAATAGGAATAGAATAGGAATAGAATAGGAATAGAATAGGAATAGAATAGGAATAGAATATGAATAGAATAGGAATAGATTAGGAATAGGAATAGGGAGGAAAGTGTCAATGAAATTGTAGATTTAGCTGACAAAATTTGGGAAAGTTATCAATAATTACCAAATTATAATCAAAATTTTAACAATGTATCTTCAATAACTTCAAGGTGAGGGTCAGATAAGATTGTCCATAAAACAGATAATCAGTTAATTTCAGAATTTAATGATTATTCAATCAGAATATTTTACAAACATTGTCAAACAAAGACATTCAATATTAGAAAATCAGGTCTCAGCTTTGCAAAATCAATTTTCTTCATTTAATAAAGTCTCAAAACCAAACACATATACTTGTAGTTTAAGCAATCACCAAAAGTCAAATTCAAATGTTATTTCCACCAAAAATTAAAAAAGTGAGTAAGTAACAAGACAATCACTACAATAGGTGCGCCACTATTTACCGAAGACGTACAGAGTTCGGGAGATGCGACTGTTTTAACAGAGTCGTACTCGGTTCACTCTCCCAGTTTTGATTTCATCAAAATTCATTCATTTTAAAATTTATACAAAAAAGTTATAATGTAACAAACTCCTTTTACATTTTTATATTTTTCAATAATTGTATATACCATTTATTCAATTGTTCCTAAAGTAATGTCGAAAAAGGAAGAAATATACTGTTTCTCGTATGTGCCACTGCAGGAGCAACACAATGTCTCGTATGCATTTTTAATGTATGTGTTAGGTATTAAAACACTATTTCTAGTAAAAAGTTAAAATAAAAGCAAGAACAATGAAATCTTTTATTTCATGGCATCTTATCTTCCGGAAAGCAAACGCCTCTAATTCTCGAAAATCAGTCACCTTATGAACCATACATCTTGTTATTGCTCAAAACGGCAATAAATCTCTTCTATTTAGACTGGTTTTCAAACCGCAGTTGTCATAGGCTGAATAATTCCTGGATTGGTTGCCACGTCGTAGATTTGGACTTGAATTAATATTAATTTAGACTGTGTAAACTGGAGAGTGAGTCTCCTGGACCTAGTCTCCAGGTAATTGTATTTACTGTGTTAATTGGTCCATGATGGCGTTTTGGTACATAGTTTGCACTGGTTTGCTTTCCAAATTCGTCTCTTAACAGAATTATGGTGCATTAAATGCCTTGAGCTCTGCAACTGCTGATTTCTCTAAGCATCACT
The DNA here is from genome assembly GCF_000390285.2 of Anoplophora glabripennis. NCBI lineage: Eukaryota > Metazoa > Arthropoda > Insecta > Coleoptera > Cerambycidae > Anoplophora > Anoplophora glabripennis. The sequence goes on from NW_019416662.1 coordinate 302,406, forward strand.
TCGACGTAGATAAATTGTAGTTGTGGAACACAACTAAGATAGGGCATTTAATAGACGTAAGTAATACCAGAATCCTAGTGGGAGAAAGAAGATCTTAGCGAAGACTCTACAAAAAGCAACAGAAATCCAAAAATATACAGATAATTTCAATCGATAAAATGAATAGAACTGTCTGGAATTTGGAAACAACTCATTCATAACAATTAGGACAAAAATGTCATATGCCATTGTACGCTGGAGCCAAAGGCTCCATCTGTCTTGCGGACTCCCAACTGTGGCATTCAAATGGCTATAGTAGGAAGCAACCCGCTAACTGCAGGTACTTTGTTGCACGACTGCCACCCACAGAGGGCGTAGAGGGCGTAACACAATGTTTGAATTGTTAGTGTTGCGAGAAACAACTACTCCGAGAGCTATTTGCCCCTACCGGCATTGAATTACACTCGCAACACCTAGTGCAACAGCTAGGATCGTTTGTCAGTTTACCCACCAGGCACAGACCGGTTTCGGACTTATTAGTCCTCATCAGTGTGTCATAGGTGCGACAACCGACAAACGACCCAGCTGTTCTTCGTCGTATCACCACGAAGAGGAAATACATTGTACGCGGGAGCCAATGGTTCCATCTGTCACTGACAAGTCAAACATTGTGTTACGCCCTCTGTGGGTGGCAGTCGTGCAACAAAGTACCTGCAGTTAGCAGGTCGCTTCCTACTGTAGCCATTTGAATGACACAGTTGGGAGTCCGCACGACAGATGGAGAGACACACTGATGAGGACCAATAAGTCCGAAACCGGTCTGTGCCTGGTGGGTAAACTGACAAAGTCACAAACGATCCTAGCTGTCGCACTACGTGTTGTGAGTGTAATTCAATGCCGGTAGGGGCAAATAGCTCCCTGAGTAGTTGTTTCTCGCAGCACTGACAAGTCAAACATGTCATATGCCAGTTACTATGCATCGCAACGAGATAGACTATTGCAAACAGCAAATACAAATTCTTCTGAAGGAGGAAAAGTCAGATACCGACGATGTCCTTGAAACAATTGTACAATGATGTACAATTAACATATCTCACATTTAGCTATTATGTGCTCTTTGCTTCAGAAATATTGTATTTAGTTTAATAAATCTTAAGTTTACAAACAGCAAATTTTGTATCGGTTCCCGAAAAAAATTCTGGTTCGAGCGTAAAATTTAGCTCTATCGATATCCGGTAAAAATAATGTGTTTAATTTTTGCATTTGACCATGAAGATTAAGGTCAAGGTCAACTCCAAAGTCACCTGTATATTGGTTTCTCACGCTGTATATTAAAGTCTACCTTTCACTTGCAACAAAACGCGACGCAGGTGACTTTATTTTAATACACTTAATACAGAGTCAATTAGTGACTGACTTCACACGCAAATGTCAGACTTCACGTGGCGAACAATTCCCAATTTCAATTAAAGATGCGGAGTTTCATTTAAAAAATCTAAAACAGAGGTGCACCAAAAAAACAAGAACGAATTTATTCTTAACTTTATGGACACCGTGTATATTTATACTCGCCATAAATTTGCGAATCCAATAGAACCACTGTCAGCCCGCACATTTCGTGCGTGCCCGTTTATGGGCATTTTACGGCATTAATGACACATAATTAAGTGGGGCTTAATTAAGCTCGGCGCATAAAAATTACGGCCACAACAATCAAGGTCGGGATGCATCGCGTCAAAATGTTGTTCGATCGCAGGTGAGATCGATAGAAGGTCGCCCACGCCGTGCTGCCCGAAATACACGTGGACAGCTACAGGAATTTAATACGTGTATTTATGCGAGAAATTCAATTTTATCGCATTGGCATGGATATTTCTCGGTCCGTAAATCTTATTTTTATGGAAACCTTATGTTTGGAATATAGGTTTATATTCGTGGTGTTTCCATGGGGTCTGATGTTATTTTTCAGGTCGCCCTTTAGGAATAAAACAGAGCAGCATTCATTCTTTTCTTCAAAGGATACTCATAAGTTCCTTCGCATGGCATTGCCCTGGCCTTGAGGTCCAGTCTTTCCTGTGTTCTGATTCAGTTCATTTGCCCAGAGAATCCAGAGACTTGCCTGCTTAGGTATTACAGGGGCAATGAGGACGACCCCAACTGCCGCGTTAGAGGTCCTTCTGGGGCTGCCGACCCTTCCTACATGGATTATGAGGGAGGCGATGGCGGCATACCTTAGGATAAGGGACGCCGGTGGTTGGAGAGCTAAAGGACGCACTGAGGGTCATGCTTCCGTGGCCCTCAGGGCGGAGAGGGACATCCCAATATCCGCCATGAGGGTTACGGAAGCAGAGGACCGGCTTAGGTTAGGAAGGAAGTATGTCACCACTTTCCCCTCGAGAGAGCAGTGGAAGCAGGAAGGTGATATGTTCTCCCCGGGATCCCTAGTGTGCTATACTGATGGATCTCGGGTAGAAGACGAGTTTTCAGGAGCAGGAATTTATCTGGAAGGCAGCGGCATC